>NC_134499.1:12813717-12828717 GCF_040206685.1 Ascaphus truei
TAACTCCTCCCCTAACTGCTCCCTATAACAACTCCCTATAACTCCTCCCCTAACTGCTCCTATAACCACTCCCTATAACTCCTCCCCTAACTCCTCCTATAACCACTCCCTATAACTCCTCCCCTAACTGCTCCTATAACCACTCCTATAACTCCTCCCCTAACTCCTCCTATAACCACTCCCTATAACTCCTCCCCTAACTCCTCCTATAACCACTCCCTATAACTCCTCCCATAACTGCTTCAATAACCACTCCCTATAACTCCTCCCCTAACTGCTGCTATAACTGCTCCCTATAACTCACCCCTGACTGCTCCTATAACCGCTCCGTATAACTCCTCCCCTAACTGGTCCTATAACTCCTCCCCTAACTGCTCCTATAACCGCGTCCTATACCTCCTCCCCTAACTGCTCCTATAACCGCTCCCTATAACTCCTCCCCTAACTGCTCCTATAACCGCTCCCTATAACTCCTCCCCTAACTGCTCCCTATAACTCCTCCCATAACTGCTCCTATGGCAGATAAGACCCCCCACCCCCACCCATTGTACTATCCGCTGTAAAACTTCAGGCCCTATTAGAGCCTTATTTAAGTTATCCTTTTGTCTATCCCAATCATCCTTTCATTCTGTTCCTGCATTAGTCTCTACCACCTCTGCTGGATGGCTACTCCACGACTCCACCGCCCTTTCAGTGAAGAAGTACTTCCACACATTTATACTTTGCTGCCACCCTCTAGCGTCAGCGAATGACCTGTTGTTCTAGCTCTTCTCTCTTTTTGAAATATGCTTCCCTCCTGCAGCTTGTTGAAACCCTTGATGTATTTGAAAGTTTCTATCACATCCCCCCCTCTCCTTCTCCTGGACATACAGTATTAAAGTCCCCCAGTGTTTCCTGATTAGTCTAATGCCATAGATCAGGGCAACTCCAGTCCTCAAGACCCCCCAACAGGCTGTAAGGATATCCCCTGCTTCAACACAGGTGGCTAAATCAGTGGCTGTCTTTGACTGAGCCACCTGTGCTGAAGCAGGGATATCCTTAAAACCTGATCTGTTGTTGGGGTCTTGATGACCGGAGTTGAGCCCCCTGCTTTGCACAAACGGTGCAGCGTTCAGAAGCTACTCTGCCCTTTCATTTTGGTGGAAATCCATCGCATCGATCGGCCTGCCGATATTATTTCTGAGTCAGTGGTTTTTGAAGAGAAATCACTAAGCAAATTGGGGACAATTTGGTCCGTCTGCGAGTCTAGCAAATGAGCTTAGAAATCCACTGGAAAACCCTCAGCCCGGCTCGGCTTCTCCGGGGGTTTTACGCTCATCTCATTACCCCTTCTATTGTGAAATGGTTTATTTCCCTGATCTTGTTGTGACGAGCTGGGGGAGAAACCACAAGCAGCAGCTGTTTCTCTGGCCGGAGCCTGCACGCACAGAGCAGATGTCAACAGCTGGACCCGGCTCAAAGGAGAGGATATAGGCATGTGGATTCTTTCCTCTTAAAGAGGCATATATATATATACTAGCTGAGAGACCCGGCGTTGCCCGGGATGTAAATGCGTAATAGGTAGTATTATTTATAAATCGTGGAACAATAGGTGAGTATTTGTTGGAAAGGTTGGATAATAATTTTGAAAAGAAAGATGGAATAAAATGTAATACGATGTTGTAAAAAAATGGTTTATTGTGAACACACCACAGTACAATGTATATTTTGGTGACATAACAGATGTAAAAATGTGAGGCGTGTATCCTGCTAGGGTGTGAGGCGGCGGGTGGCGCGTGGGTTGTGAGTGCTGTCTGTGAGTGGGGGTCCTGCTAGGGTGTGAGGCGGCAGGTGGCACGTGGGTTGTGAGTGCTGTCTGTGAGTGGGGGTCCTGCTAGGGTGTGAGCGTGTGTGAGGCGGCGGGTGGGTGTTCAGTACGGGTGGCGCGTGGGTAGTGAGTGCTGGCTGTGGGTCGGGGTCCTGCTAGGGTGTGATGCGGCGGGTGTGTGGCGAGTGCGGGGTGACAGCTGGTCAGTGATATTGTTGCGTAGGGGCAGGAGGCGCCAGGTGTGTGTCGAGTGTGTGGGGTGGGTGAGAGGCGGCGGGTGTGTGTCGAGTGGCGGGTGTCTGTTTAGTGCGTGCGGCGGCTGTGTGGCGCGGGGATGTGAGCGGTGGGCGGGGTGAAAGGCAGAAGTGCGGGTGGGCGAAAGGCAGAAGTGCGGGAGGGCGGACGAAAGGCGTTGAAGGAGGGGAGGTGAGGTCGGAGGGGGTGGTGGGGGATGGTGAGGGGAGGTGAAGGGGGGGCGGAGGGGAGGTGAAGGGGGGGTGAGGGGAGGTGAGGATGGGTGGTGAGGGGGGGGTGGTGGGGGATGGTGAGGGGAGGTGAAGGGGGGGCGGAGGGGAGGTGAAGGGGGGGGCGGAGGGGAGGTGAAGGGGGAGAGGTGAAGGGGGGGTGAGGGGAGGTGAAGGGGGGGGTGACGGGAGGTGGAGGGGGTTGCCGGGAGGTGAAGGGAGGGGGGGGGGGGTGACAGGAGGTGAAGGGAGGGGGGGGGGTGACAGGAGGGGGGTGACAGGAGGCGTGAAGGGAGGAAGGGAAGGGGGAGGTGGAGGAGAGGAAGGGGGAAGAGGGAGGTGGGGCAGGAGGGGAAGGGGTGAGGAGAAGGGGGGAGGGGGAAAGGGTGGAGGGGGGAGGTGGGGGAAAGGGTGAAGGGGGGGAGGTAAGGGTGAAGGGGGGAGGGGTGAAGGGGGAAAGGGGGTAAAGGTGGGGGAGGGAAAAGGGGGGAAAGGTGGGGGAGGAGGGAAAGAGGGGTGGAGGGGGGAAGGGGGTGGAGGGGGGGAAGAGGGGAGAGGGGGATGGGGAAAGGGGGGAGGTGGAGGAGGGGAAGTGGGGAGGTGAGGAGGGTAAGGGGGGAGGTGAGGAGGGTAAGGGGGAGGTGAGGAGGGGAGGTGGAGGAGGGGAAGGGGGGAGGTGGAGGAAGGGAAGGGAGGAGGGGGGAGGTGGAGGAGGGGAAGGGGGGAGATGGAGGGGGGGAAGGGGGGAGATGGAGGAAGGGAAGGGGGGAGATGGAGGAGGGGAAGGGGGGAGATGGAGGAGGGGAAGGGGGGAGATGGAGGAGGGGAAGGGGGGAGATGGAGGAGGGGAAGGGGGGAGGTGGTGGGAAGAGGGGGGAGGTGGTGGGAAGGGCGGAAGAGGGGGGAGGTGGTGGGAAGGGGGGGAGGTGGGAAGGGGGGAGGTGGTGGGAAGGGGGGGAGGTGGTGGGAATGGGGGGAGGAGGTGGGAAGGGGGTGGGAAGGTGGGAAGGGGGGGGGGGGTGGTGGGAAGGGGGGGCGGTGGAAAGGGGGGGGGAGGTGGTGGGAAGAGGGGGGAGGTGGTGGGAGGTTGTAAGGGGGAGTGAAGGGAAGGTGAAGGGGGGTTAAGGTGGGGTGGAGGGGAAGGGGGCGGGGGGGGTGGAGGGGAGGTGAAGGGGGGGGTGGAGGGGAGGTTAAGGGGGGGTGTGGAGGGGAGGTTAAGGGGGGGTAGAGGGGGGGTGAAGTGGAGGGGATGTGGAAGGGAGGGGAAGTGTAGTGAGGTGGAGGGGAGGTGGAAGGGAGGGGAAGTGTAGTGAGGGGTGGGTGAGGGGAGGTGAAGGCCGCTCACTCACCCGTCCGGCAGCTCCCACGTGGATCTGAGGCGGGAGGCAGCGTGTTGTGGCCGCTCCCCCGCTGACTGTAGCGGCGCCGGGGGGGGGGGGTGGAGGGGAAGTGAGTGAGGGGAGGTGATCACTCCGCTCCCCCGCTGACTGTAGCGGCGCCGGGGGGGGTGGAGGGGAAGTGAGTGAGGGGAGGTGATCACTCCGCTCCCCCGCTGTGTGTAGCGGCGCCGGGGGAGGGGGTGGAGGGGAAGTGAGTGAGGGGAGGTGATCACTCCGCTCCCCCGCTGAGTGTAGCGGCGCCGGGGGGGTGGAGGGGAAGTGAGTGAGGGGAGGTGATCACTCCGCTCCCCCGCTGAGTGTAGCGGCGCCGGGGGGGTGGAGGGGAAGTGAGTAGTGTTGGAAGGGGAGGTGATCACTCCGCTTCCCCGCTGAGTGTAGCGGCGCCGGGGGGGGGTGAAGGGGGGTGAGGGGAGGTGAAGACCGCTCACTCACCTGTCCGGCCGCTCCCTCACCCGTCCGGCAGCTCCCTCACCCGTCCGGCAGCTCCCTCACCCGTCCGGCAGCTCCCACGTGGAGGGGGGGGGGGGGTGAAAGCGCGGGAAACAGGGAGAGGCGGAGCCTCCGGGACCGGTGGGGAAGAGAGCGGGAGATGTGCTGCTAACACTGTGAGCCCCGCTAATGTATGTAACACCGTGTGTGTGTGTGTGTGTGTGTGTGTGTGTGTGTGTGTGTGTGTGTATAGTGATGTGTGTGTGTGTGTGTGTGTGTGTGTGTGTGTGTGTGTGTGTGTGTGTGTGTGTGTGTGTGTGTGTGTGTGTGTGTATAGTGATGTGTGTGTGTGTGTGTGTGTGTGTATAGTGATGTGTGTGTGTGTGTATAGTGGTGTGTGTGTGTGTGTGTGTGTTTTTTTTTGGACCTTTGGCCCGTCGCTCCTCCTCAGGCCAATGAGAGGTGTGGGGGGCGGGCCAAGGGGGTGGTGTGAGTGTGTGAGGCCAATGAGAGGTGTGCGGGGGCGGGCGGCCCAAGGGACCAATGAGATTGCCGCTAGGGACACCGGACATCCAGGCAGGCAGGCAAACATACAGTGCTTTCACTAATATAGTATAAGATATGTGTGTGTGTGTGTGTGTGTGTGTGTGTGTGTGTGTGTGTGTGTATGTGTGTATATGTGTGTGTGTGTGTGTGTGTGTGTGTGTGTGTGTGTGTGTGTGTGTGTGTGTGTGTGTGTGTGTGTATATGTGTGTGTGTGTGTGTGTGGTGTGTGTGTGTGTGTGTGTGTGTGTGTGTGTGTGTATGTGTATATATATATGTATTGTATTGTATTGTATTGTATTGTATTGTATTGTATGTCTTTATTTATATAGCGCCATTAATGTACATAGCGCTTCACAGTAGTAATACACGTGGTAATCAAATAAATAACAGATAATATAAATAACAGATCATGGGAATAAGTGCTTTAGACAAACATAACATTAAGGAAGAGGAGTCCCTGCCCCGAGGAGCTTACAGTCTAATTGGTAGGTAGGGAGAACGTACAGAGACAGTAGGAGGGAGTTCTGGTAAGTGCGTCTGCAGGGGGCCAAGCTTTATGTATCATGTGTTCAGAATGTTCACAATGCTATTCATATGCTTCTTTAAGCAAGTGTGTCTTAAGGTGGGTCTTAAAGGTGGATAGAGAGGGTGCTAGTCGGGTACTGAGGGGAAGGGCATTCCAGAGGTGCGGGGCAGTCAGTGAAAAAGGTTTAAGGCGGGAGAGGGCTTTAGATAAAAAGATATAGATTTATATATATATATATACTAGCTGAGAGACCCGGCGTTGCCCGGGATGTAAATGCGTAATAGGTAGTATTATTTATAAATCGTGGAACAATAGGTGACTGTTTGTTGTAAAGGTTGGATAATAATATTGAAAAGAAAGATGGAAGAAAATGTAATACGATGTTGTATAAAAATGGTTTATTGTAACCACACCACAGTACAATGTATATTTTGGTGCCATAAGTGATGTAAAAATCTGAGTCGGTGTGTCCTGCTAGGGTGTGAGGCGGCGGGTGGCGCGTGGGTTGTGAGTGCTGTGTGCGAGTGGGGGTCCTGCTAGGGTGTGAGGCGGCGGGTGGTGCGTGGGTTGTGAGTGCTGTCTGTGAATGGGGGTCCTGCTAGGGTGTGAGGCGGCGGGGTGGCGCGTGGGTTGTGAGTGCTGTCTGTGAGTGGGGGTCCTGCAAGGGTGTGAGGCGGCGGCTGGCGCGTGGGTTGTGAGTGCTGTCTGTGAGTGGGGGTCCTGCTAGGGTGTGAGGCGGTGGGTCAGTGATGTCGGTGCGTAGGGGCGGGAGGCAGCAGGTGTGTGTGGCGGCAGGTATGTGTCGAGTGTGGCGGGTGTCTGTTGAGTGCGTGCAGCGGCTGTGAGGCGGTGGGTGAAAGGCAGAGGCGGCCGGAGGAAGGGCGGGTGAAAGGCAGAGGCGGGGGTGGGGAGGCGGTAAGGCGGGCATGAAGGCGAAGGGCGGCGGCAAGGGGAGGAGGGGGTGGAGGAGGGGGGCAAGGGGTGGAGGAGGGGGGAAGGGTTAGAGGAGGGAGGGGGGAAAGGGTTAGAGGAGGGGGGGGAAGGGTTAGAGGAGGGGGGGGAAGGGTTGGTGGAGGGGGGGAAGGGTTAGAGGAGGGGGGGGGAAGGGTTAGAGGAGGGGGGGAAGGGTTAGAGGAGGGGGGGGAAGGGTTAGAGGAGGGGGTGGAAGTGTGGGAGGGGAAAGGGGGAAAAAGAGGTGGAGGGGGGGAAGAGGAGCGGAGGGGGGGGGGTGGAAAGGGGAGCGGAGGGGGGGTGAAGGGGAGCGGATGGGGGGGAAGGGGAGCGGGGGGGAGGGGAGAAGTGGTGGGAAGGGGGAGGAGGTGGGAAGGGGGAGAAGGGGGGAGGTGGTGGGAAGGGGGAGAAGGGGGGAGGTGGTGGGAAGGGGGGAGGTGGTGGGAAGGAGGAGGAGGGGGAAGGTGGTGGAAAGGGAGAGAAGGGGGGGATGTGGTGGGAAGGGGGAGGAGGGGGAAGGGGGAGGAGGGGGAAGGTGGTGGGAAGGGGGAGGAGGGGGGAGGTGGTGGGAAGGGGGGGAGGTGGTGGGAAGGGGGGGAGGTGGTGGGAGGTGGTGGGAAGGGGGGGAGGTGGTGGGAAGGGGGGGAGGTGGTGGGAAGGGGGGGGAGGTGGTGGGAAGGGGGGGAGGTGGTGGAAAGGGGGGGGGGGGGTGGTGGGAAGGGGGGGAGGGGTGAGGTGGTGGGAAGGGGGAGGAGGTGGGAAGGGGGAGGCGGTGGGAAGGGGGGGGTGGGAGGCGGTGGGAAGGGGGGGTGGGAGGCGGTGGGAAGGGGGGGTGGGAGGCGGTGGGAAGGGGGGGGAGGCGGTGGGAAGGGGGGGGAGGCGGGTGGGAAGGGGGGGGGGGAGGCGGTGGGAAGGGGTGGGGGGAGGCGGTGGGAAGGGGTGGGGGGAGGCGGTGGGAAGGGGTGGGGGGGAGGCGGTGGGAAGGGGGGCTGGGAGGCGGTGGGAAGGGGGGGGGGGGGAGGCGGTGGGAAGGGGGGAGGCGGTGGGAAGGTGGAGGGGGAGGCGGTGGGAAGGGGGGGGAGGCGGTGGGAAGGGGGGGTGGAGGGGAAGTGAAGGGGGGGTGGAGGGGAGGTGAAGGTGGGGGGGTGGAGGGGGGGTGGAGGGGAGGTGAAGGGGGGGGTGGAGGGGAGGTGAAGGGGGGGGAGTGGAAGGGAGGTGAAGGGGGGGGTGGAAGGGAGGTGAAGGGGGGGTGGAAGGGAGGTGAAGGGGGGGGGTGGAGGGGAGGTGAAGGGGGGGGTGGAGGGGAGGTAGTGAAGGGGGGGGGTGGAGGGGAGGTGAAGGGGGGGGAGGTAAATGGGGAGGTGAAGGGGGGTGGAAGGGGAGAAGTGGAGTGAGGGGAGGTGAAAGGGGGGTGAGGGGTGGGTGAGGGGAGGTGAAGGCCGCTCACTCACCCGTCCGGCAGGTTCCACGTGGATCTGAGGCGGGAGGCAGCGTGTTGTGGCCGCTCTCCCGCTGTGTCCCGGGCGCTCGCTCGCTCCCCCGCTGACTGTAGCGGCGCCGGGGGGGGGGGGTATCGGGGAGACACTGACACTGGAGGGGAGGGGGGGTGGAGGGGAGGTGAAGGGGGGGTGGAGGGGAGGTGAAGGGGGGGTGGAGGGGAGGTGAAGGCCGCTCACTCACCCATCCGGCAGGTCCCACGTGGATCTGAGGCGGGAGGCAGCGTGTTGTGGCCGCTCCCCCGCTGTGTCCCGGGCGCCGCCATCTTGGGCACTCGGCACCGCGAGGCAGCCTGCCTGGCCACTGGCTATTCCCCCGCCGGGGAGGGGTGAGTTGTAGCGCCGGGGAGGGGGGGGCATGTATATGTGTGGGGGGGGGGGGAGAGGTGGGAGATATAGAGGGGGGGTCTCGCACGGCCGCTGACACTGGGTGGGGGGGGGGGGCGTTGAAGGGGTAATAATAGTGTGTGTGTGTCCCGCTGAATGTAGCTGCGCCGGGGGAGGGGGGGGTCGGGGTGAAAGCGCGGGAGACACGGGGAGAGGAGGAGGTGCGCGCGGGTGCTGCTAACTGTGAGCCCCGCTAATGTATGTAACAGTGTGTGTGTGTGTGTGTGTCACTGTGTGTGTGTGTCATTGTGTGTGTGTCTGTCACTGTGTGTGTGTCCCTGTGTCCCTGTGTCCCTGTGTGTGTGTGTGTGTGTGTGTGTGTGTGTGTGTGTGTGTGTGTGTGTGTGTGTCACTGTGTGTGTGTGTCACTGTGTGTGTGTGTGTCCCTGTCCCTGTGTCCGTGTCCGTGTGTGTGTGTCTGTCACTGTGTGTGTGTGTGTGTGTGTGTCCCTGTGTGTGTGTGTCCCTGTGTGTGTGTGTGTGTGTGTGTGTGTCCCTGTGTGTCCTTTGGCCCGTCACTCCGCCTCAGGCCAATGAGAGGTGTGCGGGGGGCGGGCGGGCCAAGGGACCAATGAGATTTCCCCTAGGGACACCGGACATCCAGGCAGGCAGGCAAACATACAGTGCTTTCACTAATATAGTATAAGATATATATATATATATATGTGTGTGTGTGTATATATATGTGTATATATATGTGTGTGTGTGTGTGTATATATATGTGTATATATATGTGTATATATATGTGTGTGTGTGTGTGTGTGTGTGTGTGTGTGTGTGTATGTATATATATTATATATATGTGTGTGTGTGTATATATATGTGTGTGTGTGTGTGTGTGTGTGTGTGTGTGTGTGTGTGTGTGTGTGTGTGTGTGTGTGTGTGTGTGTGTGTGTGTGTGTGTGTGTGTGTGTGTGTGTGTGTGTGTGTGTGTGTATATATATATATGTGTGTGTGTGTGTGTGTGTGTGTGTGTATATATATATAGCTGCAGTGTGTGTGTATATAAATGTGCTTTCATGTATTTTCAATTTTATTTTAATTAAAAAAATATATAACTATACAAAAGTGTCTATTATTTATGGAAAAAGCCTACATTTATCTTAGAATTTATTTATTTATAAAAATGTTTTACCTGGAAGTAATACATTGAGAGTTACGTCTCGTTTTCAAGTATGTCCTGGGCACAGAGTTATGATCATTGTTACATTAAATGAACAGAGGTTATACAGTCATATAGAGCAAATTAGTGATATGCGCTCCAACATTTAATTCCAGTCTTGAAAAGACAATTTGTTAATACATGTCCTTTGAAAGATACAGAGAATAGACTACTGTGGCTAGTGAGGTATACAGACAATATTCATAGCACGTGGTGGCTACACAATCAATAGCAAGATGTCTCTATCCCTGAAGGCTAAAGGCTAAGCACAATGAACTCAGACCTAAAGCCTCATTGGGAAATACTTAGACTCACATAGATTATAATGAAGTACTCACATATTGTTGCCCCAGTCCAATGTATCTCGTAGGCGTGCAACCAGGAGAATAAGCAGAGATCCAAAGAAAAAAACTCTCCAACGCACAGCCAAAATAGGGTGGGTCCCAAGCAAGAATAATAAAATAAAAATCTTTATTAATCCATATTTAAAAAAACGGAGGTAAGTGCCCTCCTACGCGTTTCGTACCTACTGGTGCTTTATCAAGGAGTGAACAGAGGTTATACAGTCAATTCACAGACATTTCATGGTCAGATAGAGTTGGAAAATTGGGTGCAGGGGATAAAGGGCTGGTGAGTTTCAGATAGAAATAGAGAAGCTTGAACAGCAGCAAATGGCTCACACCCTTTAGCTGCCCTCAGCTGCGCCAAAGGCTGTCCGCCTTTGAGGCGATGCAGATGTACGCTGAAGGGGTTCAGATTGACTGTAGCTGCAAATTCACAGTTCTTTGTCTCTTGGCTCATTAACATTCCAGTGGGTTGGGTTCACGTTCCACAAAGTACAGCAAATGTTAACCCTTAGCACACTGGTCCTGTGTAGAGGGATGCAACTCTTGGGGAGCTCCATCAGGTGTAATAATCCCCTCAGAACAGGGCGTTACTGGCCAATAATGCCCTGGCTGGGTTACCTCAGCTTCGCCTCAGGCCTTCAACTCTTCCAGCCAGGGCATTATTGGCAGTAATGTCATGTTCTGAGGGGATTATTAAATACATTTTACCTTCATTGTCTCTTATAACCCTATGATAGATGCTTGTACTCTATCCACCCGTTGATACTGCACTTTGACACTGCTGTCCTCTATTGGCACCTCATTATAGAAGGTGGTACAACTGGAGGGAATGGGGGCAGCTTTTGTATAAGAGGGCGAGTGTAATGTAAACCCAGACTTATAGAGGAAGGGTAGCATGACCAGTGCCCCCTACATGTGAATGGGTTAAGAAGAGAGGGACTTGGGGGCGGTGATAAGAAGAGGCACCTGCCTCCTGCTTACCTCTCCCTCATTCTTTCACACCTCGCAAAGGATCCCACCCGCCTCGGAGTTGGTGAAGGGCGTGTCATGTTGGGTTATGTGTCATTTTATTTATTTTTATTAAGAGAATACAAGATAACAAGATGATTGAAATGAACAGAACTAATTTCCAAAAAAAAGCATGGCAAAAGATTTGTGATGTGTAACGTTGTACGTTGTGTGTGTACATTGTGTGTGTGTACATTGTGTGTGTGTGTGTGTACATTGTGTGTGTATGCTGTGTGTGTGCCACAGCTGGATGGGAGCAGACTAGTTATTTTTTGCCCAGGTGGGTGTTTGTCTGAATGTTATTGGGGGTTCAAGGGAGACAGGCTTAGGTCCGACCAAGGTGCGACGGATCTTAGGGTGTCCTCCTAAAAAGGACCCCTATGGTTTGGTCCCAAGAGTGCAGTGGTGTGCATTAACTGGTTTTGGGACTACTTGGTGACCAGGTCCAGGGATGTTATATAAGTAATGATTGTTATGGTTAATAAAAGCTGTGGCCATTGGAACCCAATGAAGGCATCTGTGATTATTGGGAGGTTCTGGATTTTATGAAGGGTACAAAGGTCCTGAAAGTTAGGGTGCGTTCGGAGATACAGTATGGCAGGGCGTGTTGGATGCATACAGTAAATTAGCCACTTGTGAGGCTAATAAATCGCTTCCTTGTCTAGCTACCGACACACAGTGATATCAGAAGCACATCGGCAAGCTTCCGGCACGCACAGCTTCCTCCAGTAATTAAACAGATCTCAAGAAGAACTAATTCACACCTTTCGCCTTCACAGATCACAGCTTCTTCTCCCAATACAGCTGCAGATATCAGCCAGAGTCTTAGACACTGTATCATGCTAGCACAGGGGCTGTCACAATATCCTGAGCGCAGTGGGAACTGGTAAAACCATTCACAGCCTTTCCGGCTAATCCTCCCTGTGTATCCTATTGGGCACCGGAGGGCTGTGCAGTCTTCTTTAACCCCTAAATGGCCAACAGAGTGTTATGCATTTCAGAGTACTTTGGCATTGAATGAGGGTGTGTGTATGTGTATGTGTATATATATATATATATATATATATATATATATATATATATATACACACACACACACACACACACACACACATATATATACTGTATATACCCCGTATTTCCTCGATTATAAGACGCACTATTTTTCACATTTTGACATGTCTGAAATCGGGGTGCGTCTTGGAATCGATGGCGATTTAGAATCAAGGACATACGGTATACATATATATATTCAACTAAAAATAGATTATATTCAACTAAAAAGAGCACACAGAGACAGTTCTCATAGTATATACAGTTATTCCACATAAATATAAAGGGATAAAATAAAGAACACATGCACCTTCTCTTACAGCGCATTTTATTTTAGGTCACAGTTGCACTAGTTCCCGGTTTAATTTCACTCAGCTTTGATCCTGTGCTGGTCGATCGTTTGGTGAGCCAGATGATGTTTCCATTGATTGGATCATACAGTATATAAAGGTTAAAAAAATGGCTACTGTTGGATTGTCAGTGTATGTATCCACCCACCCGCCCTCTGAAGCCACCAACCTACCTCCCTCTGCAGCCAGCTGCTATCCCTCTGCAGCCGGCCACCCTCCCTCTGCAACCACCCTCCCTCTGCAACCACACTCCCTCTGCAGCCACCCTCCCTCTGCAACCACCCTCCCTCTGCAACCACCCTCCCTCTGCAACCACCCCCCCTGTGCAGCCACCCTCCCTCTGCAACCACCCTCCCTCTGCAACCACCCTCCCTCTGCAACCACCCTCCCTCTGCAACCACCCTCCCTCTGCAGCCACCCTCCCTCTGCAGCCAGCTGCCCTCCCTCTACAGCCAGCTGCCCTCCCTCTGCAACTTTCCTCCCTCTGCAGCCAGCCGCCCTCCCTCTGCAACCACCCTCCCTCTGCAGCCACCCACCCTCTGCAGCCACCCTCCCTCTGCAACCACCCTCCCTCTGCAGCCGCCCTCCCTCCCTCTGCAGCCACCCTCCCTCTGCAACCACCCTCTTTCTGCAGCCATCCTCCCTCTGCAGCCACCCTCCCTCTGCAGCCACCCTCCCTCTGCAACCACCCTTCCTCTGCAGCCAGCCGCCCTCCCTCTGCAGCCAGCCGCCCTCCCTCTGCAACCACCCTCCCTCTGCAGCCACCCTCCCTCTGCAACCACCCTTCCTCTGCAGCCAGCCACCCTCCCTCTACAGCCAGCCGCCCTCCCTCTGCAACTATCCTCCCTCTGCAGCCAGCCGCCCTCCCTCTACAACCACCCTCCCTCTGCAGCCACCCTCCCTCTGCAGCCACCCTCTCTCTGCAGCCACCCTCCCTCTGCAACCACCCTTCCTCTGCAGCCAGCCGCCCTCCCTCTGCAGCCAGCCGCCCTCCCTCTGCAACCATCCTCCCTCTGCAGTCAGCTGCTATCCCTCTGCAACCACCCTCCCTCAGCAGCCACCCTCCCTCTGCAACCACCCTCCCTCTGCAGCCACCCTCCCTCTGTAGCCACCATCCCTCTGCAACCACCCTCCCTCTGCAACCACCCTCCCTCTGCAACCACCCTCCCTCTGCAGCCACCCTCCCTCTGCAGCCACCCTCCCTCTGCAACCACCCTTCCTTTGCAACAACCCTCCCTCTGCAACCACCCTCCCTCTGCAGCCACCCTCCCTCTGCAACCACCCTTCCTCTGCAGCCAGCCGCCCTCCCTCTACAGCCAGCTGCCCTCCCTCTGCAACTATCCTCCCTCTGCAGCCAGCAACCCTCCCTCTGCAGCCACCCTCCCTCTGCAACCATCCTTCCTCTGCAGTCAGCCACCCTCCCTCTGCAGCCAGCTGCCCTCCCTCTGCAACCATCCTCCCTCTGCAGTCAGCTGCTATCCCTCTGCAACCACCCTCCCTCTGCAGCCACCCTCCCTCTGCAACCACCCTCCCTCTGCAACCACCCTCCCTCTGCAGCCGCCCTCCCTCTACAGCCACCCTCCCTCTGCAACCACCCTCCCTCTGCAGCCGCCCTCCCTCTGCAGCCGCCCTCCCTTCCTCTGCAGCCATCTTCCCTCTGCAACCACCCTCCCTATGCAGCCATCCTCCCTCTGCGGCCACCCTCCCTCTGCAGCCACCCTCCCTCTGCAACCACCCTTCCTCTGCAGCCAGCCGCCCTCCCTCTACAGCCAGCCGCCCTCCCTCTGCAACCATCCTCCCTCTGCAGTCAGCTGCAATCCCTCTGCAACCACCCTCCCTCTGCAGCCACCCTCCCTCTGCAGCCACCCTCCCTCTGCAACCACCCTCCCTCTGCAACCACCCTCCCTCTGCAGCCACCCTCCCTCTGCAACCACCCTCCCTCTGCAACCATCCTCGCTCTGCAACCAGCCGCTATCCCTCTGCAGCCAGCCACCCTCCCTCTGCAACCACCCTCCCTCTGCAACCAGCCGCTATCCCTCTGCAGCCATCCTCCCTCTGCAGCCGCCCTCCCTCTGCAACCACCCTCCCTCTGCAACCACCCTCCCTCTGCAGCCACCCTCCCTCTGCAGCCACCCTCCCTCTGCAACCACCCTCCCTCTGCAACCATCCTCCCTCTGCAACCACCCTCCCTCTGCAACCACCCTCCCTCTGCAACCAGCCGCTATCCCTCTGCAGCCAGCCGCCCTCCCTCTGCAACCACCCTCCCTCTGCAACCAGCCACTATCCCTCTGCAGCCAGCCTACCTCTGCAACCACCCTGCCTCTACAACCACCCTGCCTCTGCAACCACCCTGCCTCTGCAGCTGGCATCCCTCTGCAGCCAGCCACTCTCCCTCTGCAGCCGCCCAATTTATCTGTATATACTGTATATACACTGTATATATTATGTAGTCTATGTCAGGGCTCTTCACTGGCAACCCATGAAGGACCTTGAAGTGGTCCTTAGACTCTCTACGCCTGTAATTTTATACAAATTGCTTAAGCTGCAGTTCAGTCTTTTTTTTTTTACATTTATTTTTTTACTTCAATAGTTTCATGTGTGCAATCTCTAATTACCTAAAGAACAGTATAGCTGCAGCTCAATTCGTTTTCCATGTATTGATCGGCGAAATTTGGTGACATATTAAAAGCTGGGATTTGTTTATAATCTGCTTGACTGGCAGTGGAAGCTCATGAATATTCATGAGCAATCCTGAACTGACAAGTGCTAGAGGGAGGGCAGGGCTGACAAAGGGGTGTGCCAGAGCTTGTGACAGGACATGAAGGGGCAGTGCCTTAGCAAATGGCTGTTAAAATAGAATACAAGAAAATTGGTCTTTCAAAGTTGTTTTTTTAAAAACAGAAAATGCTAAAAGTATTTTTTCTGACTACAGAACTGATTTATTAAAACAAACAAACATGCAGGATATTGACTGAACTGCAGCTTTAAGCAGCAGTTATTCCCACTGAAACTCATGTGTAGTCATGTGTTAAATGTATCTAAAATGACATTACAATACTTTGGTTTATGTATCC
>NC_134499.1:12833717-12846217 GCF_040206685.1 Ascaphus truei
AATTTTTAGTGACGGAGATATGCTATACGTGGGGTAAGTGGAACAGCAGAGGCAGATGGTGCCGGATAGTCAAGCAGTAGCCAAAATATTGGGACAGATATGGGTAAACCTCAGAGACCCTTAATAAGAACACAGCTCAAGAAATGTATTCTATATGGTAATCCGCACACACTCCGTCTCTAATCTTATGGAACTGACGTCAGAACGTAAGGGGGACAGTTTATTCCAAAGCTGTAACTAACACAGATGGATGAACACATATTACTCTTGTGATTATTAAAACAAGATGCCTTTTTTTTTTGCTGTCTGCTGGGAAATATATTTCTGTAAGAGATCTGCTAATATTTTAAAGGTGCAATCCTGCCCCTTCTGGAATTGTTTTTAACTCCTCGGGGGCTGAAGATTTAATGAAACATTATTTTGTGAGTCAAAAGTTCAGCGCTTAAACGTAGTCGTGAAATATGCGTTGTGTATGAAGGTTTCGTACAAACTGTATGACGCATCATTTGTCCGAAATGAATGCTGATGCACGGTCGTGTTGAATACCTGATTGATACAATTTTGAATGAAAGAGAATTATGCATATTTTTCTATTAATAACTAGTGTTAGTCTATATCAATTATTAGTGTAATATTATTTATAATTGCCTAAATTAACTGTATAAATAATACATTTTCGGAATCTATATAATGAAACATCCATGCTCGTCACATACATTTTTGGTTGGCACACCGCTACTTAATTCTGCGCTGACACTTAACAGACTTTTCAGGGTTTATGGAACGTTCAACTTTGGGGAGGATATTGACGCACTTGCTCCCCTTTTATGGCACACAGAAACATTGGGTTTTTTAGTACACCCCATTCACATCTGTACACCCAGCGCAGCCCATTTCTATATGCCGTTTTGTTTTCATTTTTTTGGCTCAGGTGGAGAAATTTCAGGTTAGTACGCAGCGCCGTATTGGTGCGAAACGCGTGGTAAGTTTTCCTGCGCTTTTGATCTGTTGAACCAACAAAGAACGTTCTATTTTTCTAAACAGCCGGGTTCCCGTGCTACTTCCGGCTCCCTGATGCACCGTATTTTCTTTTCCATTTACGTTATACGCAGGCGGGCACAAGCGCAAATAAAAATGAGTTTGCGAAGCTTAGTACACAGGCCTCTGTAAAAACTGTCCAGTTTGCAGCATTGCATCGCTTCCTGACGGTGAAAGAGTTAAAGCACCTTTAACTGGTTCAATTGAACGATAACCAGATTTCAATGCTTGTAGCTCAGGAACAGCCTGAATTTTAATCAGAGTGAAGCAGTTGTTAAGGTGCAGCAGGGCATGAAGAGCAAGCAGTTTGGCTGTGGGTTATGAAAGGGAGCTTGCAGTGCGACCTCTTCTTGACGTGATAGCTGAAAATACTTTGTTCCCTTACCCCAGTGTTTATAAACCAGGATTTTTAGGAACCCTTTGGTTTCCCAGACATCCCTAACGGGTTCCCTGCAATTTTCAGTTCATTTGAAAATTGTACCAAATGCAGAAGAATTTACAACGCATCTGATGTCAGACGCGCTATTAGAGAGGGTTGGGGTTCCTTACAATGCATCTGATGTCAGACGCGCTATTAGAGAGGGTTGGGGTTCCTTACAATGCATCTAATCTCAGACACATTATTAGAGAGGGTTGGGGTTCCTTACAATGCATCTAATCTCAGACACATTATTACAGAGGGTTGCGGTTCCTTTCAATGCATTTAATGTCAGACGCGCTATTACAGAGGGTTGGGGTTCCTTTCAATACATTTAATGTCAGACGTGCTATTAGAGAGGGTTGGGGTTCCTTACAATGCACCTGATGCCAGAAGCGCTATTAATGAGAGTCAGAATTCCTTACAGTGCATCTGATCTCAGATACGCTATTGGAGAGGGTTGGGGTTCCTTACAGTGCATCTGATCTCAGATACGCTATTGGAGAGGGTTGGGGTTTCTTACAATGCATCTGATCTAACCCCACACCTCCCGTTTTCTCAATTTCTCCCCATAATAAACCACAACACAACCATGTGTTGGGTAAACCTTCCACGAAGGGAAGAAAATCAGGGCTCCACGGATTTGCTCAATAAACTAATGTATTGCCAATAGACCAAAGTCTTTGGTCTATTGGCAATAAATTAGTTTATTGAGCAAATCCGTGGAGCCCTGATTTTCTTCCCTTCGTTATACCCTGGATTGATACAGAGAATCCTGAACCAGGAGCACCGGTAGTTGTATCCCCTTTTTTCTGATTATAATAGTGTGCAGCAATTTATCATTCTTCTATTGGGTAAACTTTCCACAACATTTATTGTAACAAGGATTTTAACAATTAACCAAACTACCAGCCACCCCAGAACGGTGGGCACGTCCCCCATTACCACCTACCAGTTAACCACAACCTACTGGCACCAGTAACCGATCCCTCCATGGAGCCTTTGTCAATTCTTGTCGAAACGATGAATACATTCTATTCACTGAGCAATACTGGAGTGCTTGCTTAATATATTATATATATATATATATATATATATATATATATATATATATATATATATATATACACACACACACACATATATATATATATATATATATATACATACAGTATAAATATATATACTGTATAATATATATATATTTTCTATAGAGCCATCTAGGTACAGAGCGCTTTACAATTTTTAACAATACGGGGAATATAATAATATAAGAAGGGATAAGTGCACCAAGACAAGCAGGTAACATTGGGAGAAATTATTCCCTGACCTGAAGAGCTTACATTCTAATCTAACACACCAGGGGTATGAATACATTGCTGTGACGCTGGCGGCTGGTAGGTAGAGATGTGTAGATTTTGTTATTGAAGTTTCCGCATTAGGCGAAATTTGCAGTTTTTGTGAAAAACGTAACAAAAAAAGGCGAGGTTCGCAAACATTTTTTTGCCGAGCTTCCAAAGTCCACGTGCAAGGTGTAGTGCTACTTTATATATTGCCATTTACAGCCATTTTTGCAAATTTGGGGTGAAATTCTGAGCAATGCAAACTTTCACAAAAAACTGGAAAGTTAGGAGAAAATTGCGAAGAATCTTAAAGAACATTTGAAAACATTTGCTCCTCGCTAATGGTAGGTTCAGGGGAAAAGTAATATTATACACATTGTACACTATTTAAACATGATACTACACAGCATTTGAAAATGAGAGGTAACTCTCAGAGTATTCCTGGTAAAACATTTTTATAAATAAAATAGAAATATGGCCATGGAATTATGGGAGAACAGTGCTGGAAAAAGGAATTTGCCCAAGAAAATACATAGAGCAGGACTTGGTTGAGGCAGGAATTAGGTAGAATCTCAAGTATTGAAGACTCTCTTAACTAAATCAAGACTGGCTTGAACACTACAGCACAGTTGCTTCCCATAACTCTTCTTTGCAGTTTATCTTGGTTGTCTCATTTTCTCTTCATCTCATTGTGTCTTGTTTTCTTAATTGTAGGAGGAATCATCCATGTTCTTCCAGTTCGGACCCTCCATAGAACAACAAGCCTCTGTCATGCTGAACATCATGGAGGAATATGATTGGTACATCTTCTCCATCGTCACCACCTACTTTCCGGGCTACCAGGACTTTGAGAACAAGGTGCGAAGTACTATTGAAAATAGCTTTGTGGGCTGGGAGCTGGAAGAGGTTATCCATGTGGACATGTCCTTAGATGACAATGATTCCAAGATCCAAAACCAGCTGAAGAAACTCCAGAGTCCCGTCATCATGCTCTACTGCACAAAAGAAGAGGCCGCCTATATCTTTGAGGTGGCCAATTCAGTGGGGTTGACAGGATACGGCTACACGTGGATTGTACCCAGCCTGGTGGCAGGAGATACGGACACTGTACCAGTCGAGTTCCCCACGGGGCTCATCTCTGTGTCATATGATGAGTGGGACTATGACCTGCCCGCTCGAGTGAGAGACGGGATTGCTATAATCACGACGGCCGCTTCCACCATGCTATCTGAGCACAACTCCATCCCTCAGTCCAAAAGCAGCTGTTACAACATCCAGGAAAGCAGAATTTATGACGCCCAGATGTTGAACAGGTAGGAAATCGTCCACAGGGGAGTACGGTCCATATTTACTGAATACACCTTACAGCTCTTTCACTTTAATTGGCAATGTTAGAATAATTTCATTTATTTCTTGTTCATAAAGATTCCAATACGCCAGAAGATTGCTGTTCAGCAGACAAAGTTCTAGTTTATTCTTACAGTCTTACTGACAGATGAAAGTTCAATCAATGATGATAACATGTTCTCAGGTGGAAATGAACAAAGAAAAAGACACCCTTGTCTCTCACATGCTGTTGATGTTGCTAGCAGAGAGTCTTGGAGAGAGAGTTCTTGGAGAGAGACAGAGTTGATCAGAGTACAATGTATTTATTGATCACTAACTCCGCCCCCTTCCTCCTCGTGGTTCGGGACAAATAACTCTTCATGTTAGGATTCAGACTAGCCCTTGAAATGAGATACCTAAGCCAACCTCCAACATCTGTTATGCATCTGAAATGGAATCAGAGAGAGTCATTGGCTGCCCATTATTTCAGCCAGTGACCTCTGACCCCATGAGGTCATCAATGAACAATGACCCCTTACATCAGCAGAGTTGACATTGCATTCCATCTCTGATCAGTTGAAAACCCCAATCCCTCCCCCGGAATCTGAGAATGTAATCACATTACTAATGTCATTAGAGAATGGTATCCCTGCACACTGCTATTTTGATCGGTTCATTTTAGATGAAATCTTTATTTTATTAGATTTCGGAAAATAAGCAATTTGCTCATTTATGCAGAAGATTATCATAAAAAATGGTGCTGTTATTATAAGTATTGAACAAATATTTAAAAAAGTGTAAAAAAAAGAATTATGAATCTCTCTCTCTCTCTCTCTCTCTCTCTCTCTCTCTCTCTCTCTCTCTCTCTCTCTCTCTCTCTCTCTATATATATATATATATATATATATATATATGTATATATCTATATATATATATATATGTGTATATATCTGTGTTATATATAATATATGTGTTATATATATATATATATATATATACACATACTGTGTATGTATATATGTGTATATATTTAGCAAATGGAAATATAACTGTATGCTCATTTGCATGTCTTAGGCAGGTCTGCAACCCCGCCTTTCACCATTATCACCAAGCACACAGCACTTCCACTGCAGCAAGGGATTCTGGGAAATGACATGCAAATGAGCACACAGTGCCACTTTTTGCTTCAAAACCATTTTATACATTGTTCCCTATGGGCTTAAGCTTGCTGCATGGTCACAGCTTTAAGCACAGCCAGGATTAAGATGCATAGCCAGTAAACCCACCCACAGACAGCTGTTACAACCTTAATGGGTCTCATCAGTGTGGGGTTGGTTACACTGGCTATGCAAAGCTGAAGCAACGAGGATGGGGTTTACCACACTTAGTTAAGTTAAGGTGAGTAAAAAAGTGACAAAAACCCTCCACAGCAAAGCATATAGCAAATGGAAATATAACTGTATGCTCATTTGCATGTATGTATGTATATATATATAAATATATATTATGGTGGGTAAGAAAAGTGAGCGTATCCGCTCATAGTTGATCTCCGTATTAAGGGAGTGAGTGTATCCGCAAACAATACTGTGTCTTAACCCAGATGTACATCCGTGGTGCAGATGTCTCCTCTTCCTTTATTGCGTCTGGCACTTGTGGAGATAATGTATAGATGAGTTGCGGGTCTGAATTCTCCTGTGCTCGTTCTAGCACTGGTGGTGGGGTTTGGTTTAACGAGTTGCTGTCTTCTCGTGCCCGTCGGTATACAGCCCTGTATTCCCCTCTCACCGCTTCCGCATCGCGTCACATATCTCTGACTCTAGCTCCGCTGTAATCACAAGGTTCTCGAGGGGCTCTGTCCGATTTGGCAGCCACCAATCCAAGACAAGCACCACGCTGATATCCCATGCCTTCTGCAAGAAACACACCCTATGCATTTCAACTTTATGTCTACGTCAGGGGTTCATGAGCCTGGTGATTACAGTGGAGCTAGAGTGACGTAGAACCGCCAACATCTCGCGAGACGAGGAGTCGCCGCCCCACGAGATACGTGACGTGATTCGGAAGCGGTGAGAGGGGAGTTCACAGCTGTGTACCGACGGGCACGAGAAGGCGCCAACTCGTTAAACCAAACCCCACCACCAGTGCTAGAACGAGCACAGACAAGCGACCCATCTGTACAATATCTCCTCAAGTGCCAGGCGCAATAAAGAAACAAAAGAGACATCAGCCCCACGGACGTACATCTGGGTTAAGACACAGTATTGTTTGCGGATACACTCACTCCCTTAATACGGAGATCATCTATGAGTTGTCATTATCTAGCTCCTATGAGACTCTAGTACAGGCTACCAGATATTAGCTCATTGATCTATATCTTCAGAATTGAGTTTGATACACTCATTCTTACTGCTATTATATGCATTTATGCTATTTTATATGTTCTAGACCTTGATTAAGGTTTTATATATTTTAAATAAATGAGCTCTTACTACCTACTGAACTGTTGGTTACCTACCTGATTGAAAATCACTATAGAATGGCCATAGTTTCTTCCATACTGTTAGGATCCTAGTTCATGATGTCATCAGTGATATGAGAGACGCCCGATTCCCTTGACTAGAGAAACGCTTGAATCATTTAACCTGTTGTAAGTGCATCTCTCACCTTGTGTTGAAGACCCAATTTAAGACGTACAGTACTACTCTATGTTTTTCTCTTTCCCCACCCACTTTTCTTCCCTGTATATCTATATGTCACAATTGACCATTAGGTTACTACAGAGACAATTAAACAATAAACATCTCTGAAACCGTATATCCTTAATCTCTTAAACCATGAATAGTTAAGTGATTAAAAATGACAAACACATTTAATAATGGCCATGTGTTTTAATGTCATTTTATGTTAAGCTCTATGGCATCTGGTCTGTGTTTTTTGGGGATGGTCCTAATGCGTTAGCGCTGAATAAAGTGTCTGATACCAGTTAGAGGTGATGTTTAAAGCACATGTATGTTTGCAGTATTTTCCGTTTACATGGCCACCTGGCGGCGTGTTTAGACACTATGGGGTAGATCCACATAATGACTTAACAAGACGTTAACTTCATTGAACATATCGTTGAGTGCTAAGGAGGATCTTCAAATCTCAGCAATGATGCGCTAAGTGCTATTCTCATCCGTAACGAACCTGTGCGTTACTATAATGGGCGTTAGTGATAATTATATGCAAAAGAGGGGTTCCATGTAATAGTGCCTAACCACAGAGTCCCCATATAATTACTGCTGTGATTTAACGATGCTTTAGTTAGGTCAGATCTAACGGCGGCATTACTCCCACCCAGACCCTGAGATATGTCTGTTACAGGGTCTGGGTAAGTGTAAGATCACTGTTACGTATGATTTAACGATAATATTGTTATTTACAGAGTTATTTTCCTCTTCTCTTCTGTTTGATTACTTTAATGAAACACTTATTCAGGGTCTGCATGGGAGTAACACCACCTTTGGGTGAGACAGGGTTAACACCATGTTATTGGGAGTAACGCCGCCTTTGGGTGAGACAGGGTTAACGCCATGTTATTGGGAGTAACGCCTCCTTTGGGTGAGACAGGCTTAACGCCATGTTATTGGGAGTAACACCACCTTTGGGTGAGACCGGTTTAACACCATGTTATTAGGAGTAACACCACCTTTGGGTGAGACAGGCTTAACGCCATGTTGACCACCTTTGAAAAAGCGTCTCAGCGAAACGTGCGTCAGGTGGGAGGCGGCCACAGGACTGACGTCATCACGTGCTGACGTCTCCATGCCGGGCAGAGGGTGAGAGGCACTTTCAAGTGCCGGTATGCGCGCGAAGGGAAACTGTGTCTACATACAATAGACACTTGGTACGCGATTAGGTACCTCCTGGCAGCAGGATTTTGAGCAGGTAACCAACATATGTCAGCGTTACTCTGCTGCGTTAGCTCTGACGAGGGCTCAGTTAAACCGATAGAGGTGCGGTATTTATTTAATTACCTTACCTTACCCTGAGCGCGCAGGTGTAATTGCTGTTGATAATTGTATCATTGCATGTATCCCTTCTCCCCTCGGCTCATTTGTATGTGTTTGCTCACTATGTTCCCACAGTCTGTCATTTTATTTGCTACAGTGGCACATTTGAATTAGGGGGCCATAACTTGATACGGACTAGATCCGTGCCCCAGAGCTGAATATTATATTTTGTAAGCTCTTGTGCACTTAGCTAATGACAGCTACTAACGGGTTACTGTATATTGTGAGGTAACAGCAAGCGTGTTAAAGTGGCACATTTGAACTAGGGGGCTATAACTGGATACGGACTAGATCCGTGCCCCAGAGCTAAGTACCACACTTTGTGAGCTCTTGTGCACACTATTTATGAACACATTGCCTATCAACTATATCTATCCATAGCTAGGCTTGCTGAAACCCATTATTTAGGGACCCCTCACAATCAAAGTCTTCTCAACACTGTAGGCTATCCAACTACTATTAGTGAGTTTTCACTCTATTGTTACCCATTTTGTATTGCATATTGCCATATACTTTTGCATGGTTAGTCCACCGTCACCTGTATCTATCTTACAGGCTTTTTAACCTTGTCATTGCTGAACTAGGGGGTTGACTATTTTGTCTTTGATTGTTCATCTCTGCTAATTAGCAATTAGGTGGGAATTCCACCTCCCCCCCTGGATCTCAGTTGTAGTATTGTATATTTTTGTCTGTTTTTTGTGTTGTGTTACCACTGTCAGTTGTCCATTTATTTCAACGATTTTGACACTTATTTTAACAAAATATAATTAAAGTATTTTAATTTTAAGTTTATCATCATTTCATCTTTGCATACAACGAGTGCTGCCCACAGGGGGTCTTTTGTTTTCTAGTTACAATTAACGCCATGTTATTAGGAGTAACACCACCTTTGGGTGAGACCGGTTTAACGCCATGTTATTGGGAGTAACACCTCCTTTGGGTGAGACCGGTTTAACACCATGTTATTGGGAGTAACGCCTCCTTTGGGTGAGACCGGTTTAACGCCATGTTATTGGGAGTAACACCACCTTTGGGTGAGACAGGCTTAACACCATGTTATTGGGAGTAACCCCTCCTTTGGGTGAGACAGGGTTAACACCATGTTATTGGGAGTAACACCACCTTTGGGTGAGACCGGTTTAACGCCATGTTATTGGGAGTAACACCACCTTTGGGTGAGACCGGTTTAACGCCATGTTATTGGGAGTAACGCCACCTTTGGGTGAGACAGGTTTAACGCCATGTTATTGGGAGTAACACCACCTTTGGGTGAGACAGGCTTAACACCATGTTATTGGGAGTAACGCCTCCTTTGGGTGAGACCGGTTTTACGCCATGTTATTGGGAGTAACGCCTCCTTTGGGTGAGACAGGCTTAACGCCATGTTATTGGGAGTAACGCCGCCTTTGGGTGAGACAGGCTTAATGCCATGTTATTGGGAGTAACGCCACCTTTGGGTGAGACAGGGTTAACGCCATGTTATTGGGAGTAACGCCACCTTTGGGTGAGACAGGGTTAACGCCATGTTATTGGGGGTAAAGCTTCCTTTGGGAAAGACAGACATAACAGTATGTTATTGTAACAATCGTGCTCGCCACAAACTGGGACCTGACGGCGAGGCTGAGGTGGGGATGGTTATACACCGACCTTAGACCACAAAGCAGGTTCTGGGTTGCGCAGTCGGGTAAGGGTTGGAGAAAGCAGCGTTAACGTTATCCAGGCTGGGGTCAAGGCAGGCAGCACAGGAGCTGTACACTGTACACTTTTTTGGATGCACACATACATTTCTTTTTAGCACATCCCATTAAGTGCAGTCCGCTTCTGTGCGCCAAAATATTTGACTAAAGCAGTTTATGATGCGTAAGGTGCATGCTGGAAAAAATAAGGTCAGGACATAGGGCGTACTCAAGGGCAATTACATTTGAAATTTCCATCAGTTAATTGTGTGTCAACGAATTGCCATGTGCCCCTTTGTCTCTTTGTGTTTGTACGTTACCTCTTTTAATCAGGGATGCATTTTAAATGGGGAGTTTAATGTAACGGGTTTAGAACAAAAGTGTAACTGTCTTCCTTAGAAAGGTTTAGGGGCCTGTTCACAAAGCGGTGATAAAATCAGTGCATTTGCGTCCGACTATTGCACATATTAATCATGCTATAAGACATGAAGCCAAAAGCAGGATTCACTAAGAAGTGAAGGCCATTTTTTTAAGGCCGATAACAAAATGCACTATCGAGCGACCTGTTTTTTGTATCAGTGCTATCGCGCTATAAATTCTATAAATTCTATAGCGCGACAGCTGATAGAAAAAACTGCAGCCTGTAAGAGCTGCATGGAGGCGCTACATCTCATTGCGCGGCCCTTACAGGCGATCGTGCAATAAAAATATCGATTTTGATAATAGTGTACATGAGCAGGGGGTCTCCTGAGCTGAGCCGCATTAGTTTCAGGTCTGGGGACCCCCTACTCCATGAGATACAGGCCCCGTTATGGTGTGCCGGTATCTCCTGTGCTTTTAAATCTCTCGCATCACGTGACCGGGGGATTTAAATCCTACCCGCTATGGTAATAAAGCAGCTTTAATTGAATTTTTATTAATAGTGTGCGGGAGCAGGGGGTCTCCTGAGATGAACCGCATTGATTTCAGCCTCAGGGACCCCCTGCTTCCCGAGTTACAGGCCCCGGTATGGGGTGCTGGTATCTCCTCCAGTATTTAAATTCCATGGTCATGTGACACAGACGATTTCAAAATGGTGGCGATACCGGCACCCAATGCCCCATACCGGGGACTGTAAGTTGGGAAGCAGGGGGTCCCTGAGGCAGAAATCAAAGTGGTTCAGCTCAGGAGACCCTCCTGCTCCCACACACTATTAATAAAATTTACATTAAAGCAGCTTCATTACCTTAGGGGTAATCAATAAAGCAACTACCAAATAAGCACCAGAATTTAAAATCCAAACACCAAAAAAACCACATCAATTAATAAAAGAAAACTCCAAAGAAAACTCAAATAAACACCACTATTAAAAAGCAAACAACAAAAAAGTAACAGAAATAAACAGTTGAAAACACCACCAACAGTTCCCATTAAAAATGTAAACACAAAATAATAGCCGAAACTATTAAAAGCAAAGAACCAAGGTAAGGTAAGAAAAAACATTGAATTTATGTTATTTTTATTTTGCAGGTTTTTTCATTGTATTTTTTTTATTTTTTATTTTTTTCATTGCCCATTGATTGGCAGTTTATTTATGTATGCCCCTTTAGGGCTATACAGTACATACATACTGTACAGTGACAAGCAATGATTTTTTTTTGGCAAATGCTTGCTTTTACAGTATTTCTTTAAAATGTATTTTGGTTCTTTGCTTTTAAATATTTATGCTATTTATTTTGTGTTTTGATGTTTCATTATGGCATCTTTTGTTGTATTTTCAATTGTATATTTCTGTTTTTTTTTTGATATTTGCTTTTTAATTGCGGCTTATTTTTGGTCTTGATTTTTAATAATGGTGTTTATTTGGAGTTTTCTTTTATTTATTGATAATTTTTGGGGTGTTTTAATTTGTAATTCTGGTGTTTATTTGGTAGTTGCTTTATTGATTGATTGTAATTTTGTTGTGTTTCCCTGTTATTGTTGTTTTATTTGATGATTGTTTTGATTGGATTGGATATTGTTGGTGATTGTTTATTTTTTAAGTTGACCATTGACTGAAATAGTGTTAAATAATGGGCATATTATACGGGCATGGTGTACCACTTGCCAATCAATTGGTTTAATGGCATTTCTAATGTGTTGATTTTTCTATGTAATGTTTTTGATTTTGGGCCGTTTTTTTTTTCTTCCCCATTTATTGCTATAGTGACAAAGAATGCCCATATTATATGGGCGTGCTTTAACACTGCCAATCAATGGGTAACGGGGGTGAAGGGTGGGAGTGGTGTCCCCGGGTAGGGTGGGTGGGTAGCGGGGAGAGTGGGTTAACTCCTTAATTACTACTGGGGTTACTAACCGCTAAGGTGATTAAGGGGTTATGGGCCATTAGATTGTATTTTTTATTGCATTGTTTCTGGCAACGGAGGACAAGGACGGTGATCAGGATGAGGACGGCCTTCATGCTGGCAGGCTGGCAGGGGTGAGTGCAAGTTTTATTTACTTTATGCTGCTGGTTGATGTTTTATTTTATATGGGCAAATGCACTATTAGCCATATCTGGATAATAGTAATTTTGCCCATTACTGTACAGTAGAGGAAACGATTATTCTAACACTTGCCTTAAACTAGCCGGGTTACATTCAGGGTATGTGCTGGGTATGTGCTGGGT
>NC_134499.1:12853717-12896217 GCF_040206685.1 Ascaphus truei
AAATCAGCACACCGATACAATCACCATCAGTACAGCCACAGCAGCACTACCACCGCACATGGGCCGCGTTGACCACTCCTCACCCAAATGCCACACCCACACCACAAACATCCCGGGCAACGCCGGGGCTCTCAGCTAGTATATATATATATTGTCACGATAATGTCATGAGATATTGGGTATTTTTAATCCCTCTGGTGCTTAAGGGGTTAATGAGCTACACTTTTAACAAGAATACAAAATGCTGAGTCTGAAACAGGTCAGAACTGTTTCTTTGAACTGCTCTGAATTTCAAAGGGATTTACTTGAGGAGGGGTGTCCATGTGGATGGCCCACTCAAGGTGTCAATTGAATTAATCAAGATCTACAGACAGGGTTGGGGGAGAACAGCTTCAAGGTATGTTTTAGAAGGGGTGGGCTCATGAAGGTGCCCTAAGAGAGAATTGTACTTAAGTCTGGGCCAGGTTGTAAAACAGCAGATCTGACCAGGGGCATGCTTGGAAAGCATGACAGACCTCAACTTCTGAACCAGTGCCTCTCTGGGAAAATCCATAGCATGTGGTAAGGTACTGTATAAGATTTTCTGTTTTACCCCTTTTATTTTAAGAAGCTGCTCTGCCTTATATTGTAATTGTATGTCTATTTTGTAATACCTTTTCTGTAATTCAAGCACTGTATTTTTATATATATTAAAACATTTAATAAGTAATGCTTTGGGCTCTGAATGAACTTTGTACACGCTGGAGAGAATAACTTGCTAAATTTGGGCACATGTTACTACAACTGATTTTGTGTTTTTCGCATAGTTTTCCTATAATAAACAGGGACCTGAGGCCCTGGCGGATATTTTAGTCTAAGATCTTTTATCATATCTGCATAACCTCAGGTGGTGGCAGTGGATAGTTATGATGTGCAATTGAGTAGGGGTTAATACTAACTCGCTGGTTCCTTGCAGAGGAGAAAGGGGGGTTGCTAGAGAAGCCTTGTGTAATAACCCTGGTTGCATATCTAAAGTCACGTGCATACTTGTGTGCTGTTCGTGGCGGTGGTATATTGGGACGGCTTGAGGAGAGATACAACCCATTTGAGGGACCCCTGAGTGGGTACGCTTGCGAGCGTCGGTATTAACCCTTGCTCTCAGATTTTACACAAGGATTGGGCGCTTCTTTCTATTTTCGTTTCTCCAATAGGTATTTTCTGGGAGTTTGTTGAACCCAGGGAAGAAGCTGCCAACATCCACAATCACCATCAGCAAGGTTTATCTAGTATTGGGATACAGATCACCTACATGATCTGATCCATGAACTTTGGACATTATGTCAAATCTTTTTATCTTCCATGTATTATATATGATTCACATGTATATTTTTTAGATTTTAACATCTCACAATTTTTTATGGTCTTCATAGTTTCTACTACAGTACCTACACACATTTTTTCACAATGTTATTGCTTCATGTGAAGTAACCTAATAGTCATCTGTGTTTTCCTTTTTTTTTTTATTAGATCATAATCAGGTATATTACTTTATCAAGAACTGTCTATTCATTTATCATTCTATATATATATATATATATATATATATATATATATATATATAGTATATATTTTTTAAAGGTGTCAATCAGCTCCATGTATTTATTAAACATGTCACTTAGTTCACTGGCGTACAAGGAGAGACTATCCCTATAAATACATTTATCTCCTTTATTGACTTAACATCACTCTTTTACACACACACATTAATTAGCTCCATAAGCTTTAACGAGATTATACTCTTACACGCACCAGTTGCTCGCAAAGATTTTAATGGGATCATCCCATGTAAACGTAATTTACAACACCTTGTATAAACATCATGGCGCTCGCCCCTCGTAAAAGTCCAGATCCCGCTCTTGCCAAGCTTTTGTTTGTCGTGGAAATGCACAGTATAATTAAAACCAAAATATAAAAAAATACTAAGACTTGTCCAATTCTTTTTTTTTTTTTTTAAGTGTAATTCAGCTCCATTTAACCTATTAAACATCACTGTCCAATTGTATGTATGTCTTTATTTATATAGCGCCATAAATGTACGTAGCGCTTCACAGTCGTAATACATATCATATAAATAACAAATAATATAAATAACAGATCATGGGAATAAGTGCTTCAGACATAAAAGTAACATTAAGGAAGAGGAGTCCCTGCTCCGAGGAGCTTACAATCTAATTGGTAGGTAGGGAGAACGTACAGAGACAGTAGGAGGGAGTTCTAGTAAGTGCATCTGCAGGGGGCCAAGCTTTATGTATCATGTGTCCATGATTATCCAGTGCTATTCATATGCTTCTTTAAGCAGATGTGTCTTAAGGTGGGTCTTAAAGGTGGATAGCAAGGGTGCTAGTCGGGTACTGAGGGGAAGGGCATTCCAGAGGTGTGGGGCAGAAAGTGAGAAAGGTTTAAGGCGGGAGAGAGCTTTAGATACAAAGGGGGTAGAAAGACGACATCCTTGAGAAGAACGCAAGAGTCGGGATGGTGCATAGCGAGAAATTAGGGCTGAGATGAAAGGAGGGGCAGAAGAATGTAAAGCTTTAAAAGTGAGGAGGAGAATTGAGTGTGAGATGCGGGATTTGATCGGAAGCCAGGAGAGGGATTTCAGGAGGGGAGATGCGGAGACAGATTTAGGAAAGAGTAGAGTGATTCTGGCAGCAGCGTTTAGGATAGATTGTAGGGGAGACAGGGGAGAGGCAGGAAGGCCGGACAGCAGGAGGTTGCAGTAATCGAGACGTGGGAGAATGAGGGCCTGAGTCAGAGTTTTAGCAGTTGAGTAACAGAGGAAAGGGCGTATCTTTGTGATATTGCGGAGGAAAAAGTGACAAGTTTTAGAAACGTTTTGAATATGAGAGGAGAATGAGAGAGAGGAATCAAGTGTAACCCCTAGGCAGCGTGCTTGGGCTACTGGGTGAATGATTGTATTTCCAATAGCAACGTGGAAGGAGGTAGTAGGGCCAGGTTTGGGAGGAAGTATAGGGAGCTCTGTTTTTGCCATGTTAAGTTTCAGTCGGCGGATGGCCATCCAGGATGATATTCCAGAGAGGCATTCAGAAACTTTGGTCTGTATAGCAGGTGTAAGGTCAGGGGTTGACAGGTAAATGTGTGTGTTGTCAGCATAGAGGTGATATTTAAACCCAAAAGATGTGATTATGTCACCTAGAGAAAGTGTGTAAAGAGAAAAAAGAAAGGGTCCCAGGACAGAGCCCACAGAGAGATCAATAGAGGAGGAGGAGGAGGTGTTGGCAAAAGAGGCACTGAAAGTACGATGGGAGAGGTAAGAGGAGATCCAGGATAAAGCTTTATTCCGAATACCAAGAGTATGGAGAATGTGAAGGAGAAGAGGGTGGTCCACGGTGTCGAATGCTGCAGAGAGGTCGAGTAATATGAGCAGAGTGTAATGACCTCTGTCTTTGGCAGCATGGCGGTCGTCAGTTATTTTAGTGAGGGCTGTTTCAGTAGAGTGAGCAGATTGTAGAGGGTCTAGAAGGGAATAGGTGTTGAGAAAGTGTAGCAATCGAGAGAATACAAGACGTTCAAGGAGTTTGGAGGCAAAAGGCAGGAGGGAGACAGTCGATAGTCAGAAGGACAGGTAGGGTCAAGCTTGCTGTTTTTGAGTAATGGTATAACGGTTGCATGCTTGAAGGAGGATGGAAAGGTACCAGAGTAGAGGGAAGAGTTAAAGATCTGTGTGAGCATAGGGATTATAGAAGGAGCAAGAGGTTTTAGGAGATGGGAAGGAATGGGATCAAGAGGGCAAGTGGTAGAGGGAGAAGAGGAGATCAGCAGTGACACATCCTCCTCCGAGATAGCGGAAAAAGAGTCAAGAAAGGCAGGAGGAGAGTTGGGAAGCGGTGTGGGATTGGAGGAGGCAACAGATGGGATGTTCTGCCTTATGGATTCCACCTTTTCCTTAAAAAAGTCTGCAAAGTCCTGAGGTGAGATGGAGGAAGAAGAGGAGGCAGCTGAGGGTGGTCTGAGTAGAGAGTCAAAGACAGAAAAGAGTCGGCGTGGGTTAGACTTGTGTGTGTTGATTAGTGATGAAAAGTAGGTTTGCTTAGCCTGAGAGAGGCGACCTTGTAACATAAGTTAAAAGGGGTCTGTTCTTATGGGTGGGGCATTTCTAGAAGGGTCTGACGTATGCAGAAAAATGTTGGATGATCCATGATACAGATGTAGTCAGATATATTGTCCCCGGAGCTGCGTCAGGAACAGCAACAGCCTTGGATGCATGGGGGTGTGTGTGTGTGTGTGTGTGGGGGGGGGGGGGGGGGATCCGTTCTTTCTGCTGTATGGGATTCCTTATCCCCAAAAGAGAATTTTTCATGGGATCCGGGCGGCAGGTCCCCCCAACACCCAGAACACTGATGCTGCCTACGTCTGTAGATCTAGAAACTCATCTAGATCTTCTTGGAAACAGACGGTAGGATTATGCAAAGCCCTCACCTCCGGTGTTCCCTGTGTAATACAATGTTTGCCCTGCCAGTGTGGGTGGAGGAGTCTGTGTGTCACAGCTGAGCCTGACCCTGAATCCCATGTGGCCGCCCTACTTAGCAACATTTCAATGGCGTATCCCAGGGGGGAATCCTCTCGTCTCTTTGCTGCGTTTTTTTACAGTGTCCTTGTCCCCTTGGAGATTATAACCCCACAGTGGTCTTTAGGTTTCCACTCACATTGTGATTCATGACGGGGAGAAAAAATCAGAGCCTCTTCCGTTGAAAATATTTAATAGCAAAGCTCCCTTATCTTACAAAATATATCAAATGAGAATTAACTTCCAATATACCGTATAATCTTCTTGTTAGATCCCTGCTCCTCACGGCTTTTCCCCTCACTACCTGTTAAAATCAGTATGCATCAAGCCCCATCTCTCGCAACCTTCAAGTCAAATCTTATAACCCACCTTCTGAAGCGTTTTAATAGGCTGGACTCATGACCACTTCTCCCCACACCCACAGAGCCACGAACCCACTACCAAGGTCAGGCACTGCCACCCACTACACTTACTCCTTCCCCTCTGCAATTCTCCCAAAATCTGACTTAGAGTGTAAGCTCTCTGGGGCAGGGATTTATATTATATCATGTTTGTATGCTTGATGCACATTGTTGTATTAAATATATTCGAATGTCTATTTTGTAAAGCGCTATGCACATTCTTGGCTCATACATTGGCTGTGCATGAAAGTACATATACATCCATCTAATATAATTATATTTAAAGTAAACTTTGTACATTTTGTTTGTTTCATTGTAAATTAAATAAGATTTTAGATAGTGGCTTGCTCAAGGTCATTATAGTGATATAAAGTGACTTGCTCAAGGTCACAAGTTGCTGACACTGGGATACACCACTGGTTCACCCACCCAAAAGACAATGTTCTCACCACTTAGCTACTTTTTCAGCCCAGATGACACACGTATCCAACTCTGAGCTGGTACAGTGTTCTAGATCAAATACAACAGCTGCATTTGAGCAATTCTGCTGTCTCTATGGAATCATAGCACAGTATTTGGATTGGGTTCCATAGTTTCCAATATGACAAAGTCTTAGTGAATGGAAATCATTGCTGCTTCGCCAGCAAGGTTCGACTTCCGGGTCTCAATATGTCACGTTAAGGCCACTATTTATACCAGTGACTCAAAGATGATTGCCTGTTCTTTGCTATGGAAACCGGTCTCCATAGGAATGAGTAATTCCTGGAAAATACTTATGAGCACTTCAAGGGCACCGCACCCAATAGGAACTTGGAGACGTTAAGTCATTTTGATTGGTTACTGTGTCTACAGTATCTCCATGACAACATGGTCTTTTCATGAGTTTGGGCCTGGATTTAGCGTTGAAATGCTACAAAATGTCTATTGTGTGGCTATCTCCTCATTGAATCCATTTCACCTCTTGTAATCCAGCGGATCAGGCAGCTGTGCAGTAGCCCTTGTATATCTTATATACTGGTTTCTCTAACACCCTTCTCTCCTCCTACTTCATAACTCTTCTCACCCGCTTAACTTCAGCCAAACTGTCATACAGAAGGTAGAAAGCAGAACTGCTCAACCAATGGCTCAGTTACTCTATTCCTATCTGGATATAGATACATACAAGGATACAATAGTCTCTCAGTGAACATGGCTCCCACCGATGTGAACCTCGGATAATGCGCATCTATATTGAGGGGTTTTACTTCCATACACTGTACAGTATATCTTGCATTTAGTCTGGAACACTGAATTCCAGTCTATTAGGTGCTTCTCTGTTTGAGTAATGATGGCATCATATTTACTTTGCAAATGAAAGAATAGAGCTAAGATAACAGTTTTGATAACTGTAAAGCAGTCCAACCACCAAAAGATATTAGATAAACATGGTAAAACCTTCTAAAACATTTGTTAAGTTAAAAAAAAAAAAATGATTCTTGACTTATTTTTTTGTTAATGGTGTCAGGTCCGTTTACCTATAAAACATGTCACGGTCACTTACGTCCTAGGAGGGCGTCAATAAACACCTTTATTGACTTAACATAACTCTTTTACTCACAAACATTCATTCCAATTAATTTACAATTGTTGATGGGCTTCCTGCCCTGTTAATCCGGAGATCTGGCGCCCAGGAAGGAGCTATAGCTTTATATGGATGTAAACTTCAGAGGACTCCATATGCAAACATTCTCCACCATAGCAGTGCACTGACGATAACAATGAAGACCTAGCGTGCGGAAAAAGTCATACAAATATATTTTCTTTATCCATGTAAGAGGAGACGAGTCTTATTATTACTTTTTAGCACTCGAGCCCTTTTTCGTTTTATTTCGGCAGTGCGCTGCTGTCATGGAGAATCGTTGCATTGAATTTTGGTGCCTGAGGCACAGGGAGATACAGTGACTTGCCCAATGCCACAAGGCGAGCAGACACATGGATTTCGAACTGGGATCTCCCACTTCATAGGCCAGGTTCTTCCTGCTAAGCTACTCTTCGTGTCTTGGGCAGTGTGGGTCGAAGCCATATTGTGCTGATATCCCGATCACGGTACAGTATCTGTTGACTCCACTGTAACCCTGATGTTCTCCAGGAAAATGATTCACTTCTTTTATTATTCATGTTGGTCTTATTGATGCAGCATTGTCAGCATTTTCACAGTGTAACGAGCTCGGAAGCCCAGGGTACAGAGCGCTGCTTACCTACACCGATTAACCCCTTCAGTGCTGCATGAGCTTGGCGTCCAATGCAAATAAATGCCTACATCTATAATCACCATCATCATCTTCAGCCCTTGTTGACCCACTTCTAGATGAAGGCCCCCCCAATATATATATGTGTGCTCATTTGCATGTCATTTCCCAGAATCCCTTGCTGCAGTGGAAGTGCTGTTTGCTGGGTGATAATGGTAAAAGACAGGGTTGCAGACCTGTCTAAGACATGCAGATGAATATACAGGAATATTTACAGTTGCTATATATATATATTTATATATATCAGCATGTATGTATATCTTTGTTTGTATAGCGACACCGATGTACATAGCGCTACACAGCAATAAAACACGTGACAAAGTAGTAGGAGACATAATGGGAATAAATAATACAGACATAAAAGTGAACAATAGGAAAAGGAGTCCCTCCCCAGAAGAGCTTACAATCCAAGTGCTGCATACGGAGAACTTTCAGAGACCATAAGAGGGTGTCCTGGTATGTGTGTCTGCAAGGGGCCAAGGTCAGTGCATCTGAGATGTATAGTATCAGCCAGCGGAGCTACCTACAGTATATGATTCATTAAAGAGGTGGAGAGAGAGGGTGCTTGACAGATGTTGAGGAGAAGGGCATTCCAGAGGTGTAGGGCAGTGAGTGAGAAAGGTTTTAGATGGGAGAGGGCTTTCGATACAAAAGGGCTAGACAGAAGACATCCTTGAGCAGAACGTGTGAGTTGGGCAGGTGTAGAGCGAGAAATTGGTCTGAGATGTACTGTAAGGAGGAGCAGAAGAGTGTATAGTGAGATACTGTATTAGGGTGAGATATAAGGAGGGACAGAGGAGTGTATAGTGAGATATTATGGTGAGATGTAAGGAGGGACAGAGAAGGGTTTAGTGAGATATTAGGGTTAGATGTAAGGAGTTGCGGAGGAGGGAATAGTGAGATATTAGGATAAGATGTAAGGAGGGACAGAAGAGGGCATAGTGAGAGATTAGGGTCAGATGTAAGGAAGGGAAGAGGAGGGTATAGTGAGATATTAGGGAGAGATGTAAGGAGCGGCAGAGGAGGGTATAGTGAGATATTAGGATGAGATGTAAGGAGGGGCAGAGGAGGGTAAAGTGACATATTAGGGTGAGATGTAAGGACTGAAAGAGGAGGGTATGGTGAGATATTAGGGTGAGATGTAAGGAGGGGCAGAAGAGGGTATAGTGAGATATTAGGGTGAGATGTAAGGAGGGGCAGAGGAGGGTATAGTGAGATATTAGGGTAAGATGTAAGGAGGGGCAGAGGAGGGTATAGTGGGATATTAGGGTGAGATCTAAGGAGAGCAGCGGAGTGTATAGTGAGATATTAGGGTGAGATGTAAGGAAGGGAAGAGGAGGGTGTATAGTGAGATACATATTATGGTGAGATGTAAGGAGGGGCAGAGGAGGATATAGTGAGATATTAGGGTGAGGTGTAAGGAGGGGCAGAGGGGGTTATAGTGAGGTGTAAGGAGGGGCAGAGGAGGGTATAGTGAGATATTAGGGTGAGGTGTAAGGAGGGGCAGAGGAGGGTACAGTGAGATATTAGGGTGAGATGTAAGGAAGGGAAGAGGAGGGTATAGTGAGATATTAGGGTGAGATGTAAAGAGCGGCAGAGGAGGGTATAGTGAGATATTAGGGTGAGATGTAAGGAAGGGAAGAGTAGGGTATAGTGAGATATTACGGTGAGATGTAAGGAGGAGCAGAGGAGGGTATAGTGAGATATTAGGGTGAGATGTAAGGAGGGGCAGAGGAGGGTATAGTGAGATATTAGTGTGAGATGAAAGGAATGGAAGAGGAGGGTATAGTGAGATATTAGGGTGAGATGTAAGGAGGGGCAGAGGAGGGTATAGTGAGAGATTAGGGTGAGATGTAAGGAGGGACAGAGGAGGGTATAGTGAGATATTAGGGTGAGATGTAAGGAGGGGCAGAGGAGGGTATAGTGAGATAGGGTGAGATGTAAGGAGGGGCAGAGGAGGGTATAGTGAGATATTAGGGTGAGATGTAAGGAGGGGCAGAGGAGGGTATAGTTAGATATTAGGGTGAGATGTAAGGAGGGGCGGAGGAGGGTATAGTGAGATATTAGGGTGAGATGTAAGGAGGGACAGAGGAGTGTATAACCACATTCATTTCTATAACTGCAGCAGTATATTACTGTCAACACTAGCAGGTGGTTTTAGTGTCACCTCACACTCCCAAGCTCTCATTTCAGATGCAGCCGGCTGATTCTTCAGCACCATAGACAGCAGTCACGCACGCTCATCTTTCAGTCCCATGGATTACACCAGCTCAGGGATGGTTCTACTGCCCTATCACCACAGCTGCTTCCCTAGAACCCCCTCATGTGTTATAGGAAGGGCTTTAAACTCAACACCTTGTACATAAATCCCTGATACCTGGTCAGACCTCTGTTATAGGTCAGCCCTGGTTAGCAAAAGGGGAATTTAAATAGCGGTCCCTTTCCTCTTTACCCTAATCAAAAGGCTAAACTCCTCTCGCTGTCACCAAGGTCAGTGTATCCTTTATCCCTCTGTAACTCCTTCAGTGCCAGAGCCCTCGAAAAAAAAGAATTCTGCACAAATGGCTCTTTTCATCGCAATTTATTTAGGATATATATGACAAATGTGTGGGTTCCTAATAATGGCCACATGGGGATCAATAAAACTTCTGCATAACTGCCGAAATGTTCACTGCGATCTGTGAGTCCAAATCTGCAGTCCGGCTGCTTCCCTGCCGAGTTCTGCTGCTAAAACCCACGCCTGGATGTCTTGAATCGTTGGTGCCGAGTTGCACAGTAATGGAGAACATCGAAACTTGTTATGTCTCCACAGCTCTTTGCAGTATATCTTGTATTATCTCTACATATTTGGGGTGAGATAAATGTATACCTCCATATATAATTTCCTATAAGATATACAATATGATATACAGCATGGGGGGAGGGGTTGTGTAACGGTGAGGGGGTAACCAGGCTCACTAATAAAGGTTAAGCCCATTTGGTTACCTCTGATCCATGTATTGGGGTTCTAGAGTGTCAGCTCCTGAGCCTAACTATTGTATTTGCATCATGTTAAATTATGCGACAATAAAGATTTTCTGTGTTTTTACCTTTCCTGGGATGCCAGCGCGCAGGGATTGCTAGGCTATGAGTTTCAGGGTTAACGAGATGCAAATGAGCACAGTGTGTCACCTTTTACTTCTTGTCCATTTTAATACGGAGCCCTATACCTGCCGCATTGCACAGTTTTTTTCAGCACAGCCGGGATTAAAGAAGTGCAGAGCCAGCAAACCCGCAGACAGCTGTGAGGCACTTAGAAAGGTCTAAGGCTACGGCCCCGCTGCCTGTGCTGCACGCGCGCCTGCGAGGCTGGCGGCGCGTGCAGCCGGGTCCCCCGGTCTGCAGTGAGCTGCAGGGGGAAAGACGGGGGGGCGTGATGGGGGCGCGGCCATGACATCACCCGGCAGGTTCGCCCTCATTGGCTGAACCGCCGGGGGCGTGGCCTAGCGCTCCGTCACTAGTCCTAATCTCAATTTTCTTGGCTTCAGGAAAAACTCACCGCGCAGCGTGGCGGTCCCCCCTTGCAGCGGGCACGGCCCTATTGTGGGGCGCCTCTTGTCCCCCCAGCGCCCGCCATAGCGAGCGCTGCAGCAGCCAGCGGGGACCAAGCCTAAGGTTAGAGGAAGGGAAACTTTGATCTGTTTTTGTCCAGAGAATATAATTTTTTTGCAGGCAATATGACATTAATTGTCTCACAAAACCTGTATTGTCCGTCACTTTTAACTGCTCGGCAAATGCTGGTATTATAATTACTTTTCATAAAGAACAAAGGGGGAGGGAAGGTGATAGTATATAAATACGAATGCACACAAATAAGTTAAACATCGCAAACAACTCCCCAAGGTTTTAGTTACTGGGGAGCATACAGAGGGTAAACATCATTGCAGTGTTAAAGAGGCAATCCAAACCCGGGATTGAAGCAGGGGGGTCTCTGGAGCGGAATACCCATTAATTTCGGCTCCGGGGACCCCCTGCTTCCGGAGATACAGACCTCCATAGCAGATGTCGGTAACTGCTCGGCTAGCAGGGCTCACGTAATGGCGGAGTTTCAATGTTCCTGCGCTCTGCGGGCCAATAGGAATCTGTGACGTCATCAGGCCCGGTTTCCTATTGGCCCGGGTGACGCAGAAGCTTTCAACTTTGACGAGATACCGGCGCCCCCTTTGGAGGTCTGTATCTCGGGAAGCGGGGGGTCCCCCCTGGAGCTAAAATTTATGGGGTTCGGCTCCGAAGACCCCCCTGCTTCACCCCTATGCTAACAAATGGCAACAACATAAAACTTGCGCGTTTGGATTGCTCGTTTAATCTGTTAACCCTTTGGCTGCTGGAAGGCCAGAGACACCCAGGTTCCAGTTTTGGTGTCTACGGGGACGGTGACCATGTGATCGGGACCGGCCCTCTGTAACGTGAGCAGACGGGGGCTCAACGTCCGTTCCGTCCCTAGAACACAAGCGTTAATAGCACGACATTTCCTGAACGTCAGTGAGGTCCCTGGTGTGTCAGCCTTCGTGACGTTGTAGGGGACGTGGTATGAGCAGCCTAAGGGTTTTCATGTATGAGTGGGACTACATCTGTTTGGTCCTAAGTGGGACTGCACCGTTGCTATTTGATTAAGTGCTAGGAAACATGCACAAGCGTCTGGGCCTCTCATATCTCATCTGTGAAGAGATCAGGTGCTTGGGCACGCTCAGCGAACCTTATTAGAGCAGCAAGATACCCAGAGAGTGGCAGAGACCAGCTGCCGCTGGGAATGCTATGCAAGCAGTGTTTCACCCTATGTAACATAGCACCTACATAGGGTGCAGCACCCATATAAGAAATGAAGCATGTCAGCAACTCATGTAATAGTATATAGGGACGTATGGGTATCTATGTACATGTATGTGTGGAAATCTGTGTATATAATTGTCTTTATCAGTGTGAGTGTGTGTTAGTGTGTGTATTGTATATAGCATGGTGGCTGTGTGTGTAATGTATCAGTGTGTTAATATATATATATATATATATATATATATATATATATATTCTCAGTGTGTTAATGTGTGTTCTCTGAGTGTATCCGTGTGCTAATCTGTGTTTGCATTGGTATCAGTGTGTGTGTACCAGTGTTCTAATGTGTGTGCACTGTATATGTATCAGTGTGTGTGTGTCCCTGTGTGTGAATGAGAAGCCCTTGTTTTCTTCCCTGGCGTTGGAGGGGAGCAGTATTTGATTTGTGATGCCAGCAGTGTCACTAGAAGTGCATTGAGATTGGTCTGATAATCTCTCGGGGTTCGGCTTCTCTTTGACTTGTTGTAGTGAGCACAGGGCTTGGCAATGAATGAGTTAATGACATATATGCAAACACTGAAAAGTTCCAAAAGGATTTTTTTTTAAATGTAAAAAATCTGTAAACTCCCCATGAATGGGCGGTAAGATGTTTCCCGACATCGGAAAGCATCAGTCTTCACTGTTAAAAAAAGAAAGAAAAGAAAGAAGATACATGCCACAGGGTATATAGTATGGCCCATTACATGCCACAGGGTATATAGTATGGCCCATTACATGCCACAGGGTATATAGTATGGCCCATTACATGCCACAGGGTATATAGTATGTCCCATTACATGCCACAGGGTATATAGTATGGCCCATTACATGCCACAGGGTATATAGTATGGCCCATTACATGCCACAGGGTATATAGTATGGCCCATTACATGCCACAGGGTATATAGTAGGGCCCATTACATGCCACAGGGTATATAGTATGGCCCATTACATGTCACAGGGTATATAGTATGGCCCATTACGTGCCACAGGGTATATAGTATGGCCCATTACGTGCCACAGGGTATATAGTATGGCCCATTACATGCCACAGGGTATATAGTATGGCCCATTACGTGCCACAGGGTATATAGTATGGCCCATTACATGCCACAGGGTATATAGTATGGCCCATTACATGTCACAGGGTATATAGTAGGGCCCATTACATGCCACATGATATATAGTATGGCCCATTACATGCCACAGGGTATATAGTATGGCCCATTACATGTCACAGGGTATATAGTAGGGCCCATTACATGCCACATGATATATAGTATGGCCCATTACATGCCACAGGGTATATAGTAGGGCCCATTACATGCCACAGGGTATATAGTATGGCCCATTACACGCCACAGGTTATATAGTATGGCCCATTACATGCCACAGGGTATATAGTATGGCCCATTACATGTCACAGGGTATATAGTATGGCCCATTACATGCCACAGGGTATATAGTATGGCCCATTACATGCCACGGGGTATATAGTAGGGCCCATTACATGCCACAGGGTATATAGTATGGCCCATTACATGCCACAGGGTATATAGTATGGCCCATTACATGCCACAGGGTATATAGTATGGCCCATTACATGCCACAGGGTATATAGTATGGCCCATTACATGCCACAGGGTATATAGTATGGCCCATTACATGCCACAGGGTATATAGTATGGCCCATTACATGCCACAGGGTATATAGTATGGCCCATTACACGCCACAGGGTATATAGTATGGCCCATTACATGCCACAGGGTATATAGTATGGCCCATTACATGCCACATGGTATATAGTATGGCCCATTACATGCCACAGGGTATATAGTATGGCCCATTACATGCCACATGATATATAATATGGCCCATTACATGCCACAGGGTATATAGTAGGGCCCATTACATGCCACATGATATATAGTATGGCCCATTACATGCCACAGGGTATATAGTATGGCCCATTACATGCCACATGATATATAGTATGGCCCATTACATGCCACAGGGTATATAGTATGGCCCATTACATGCCACAGGGTATATAGTAGGGCCCATTACATGCCACATGATATATAGTATGGCCCATTACATGCCACAGGGTATATAGTATGGCCCATTACATGCCACAGGGTATATAGTAGGGCCCATTACAGGCTACTCTCTTTATGAGCTAATAGAGACAAACAGTTACAGTTACAGTTACAGGGTTATATAGTGTTTTTTAGGAATGCATAAATATGACATTTGAAGCCAATTACACGTGATAAGAATCACCATTGTGATGGAACCTGAAATATCTGGGGGCATGTGTTGTGAAACAGAAATGACGTTGGGTTGTGCCTCTTTGCAGAAGGACTTATAGTGATTTCAGTGTGGAGCGGACGCATCCCCATGCTTTTACATGGGTACAATGCAGTCCTACTGTATGGTCCGTTTCCCAGGTTACGAAGATAGAGAGATGGTTGCTAGGTTACCACCCCGCATACCGGAGCAGGCAGCATCGGATCTGGAATAAGGATGGGCCTCTTAGTCTTCTTTTTAACCTGTTCCGGGTCCAGGGAGCCTTGAACACACTTGAAACCGTTATAAGGGATTTATGTCATATTGTGTGCATTAAATGTTGATATTATGTTTACTTACATCACGTTGTAAGGGCAGACATTCTTTTGTGGATGCCTAATTAATGCTTGTAATAATAATATTTTTGTTATATAGCACTACATGGACATTTTCAGGCCCACATTCTCCAGCTTACTGTTTTTTTGATGCTAAGAAGGGGAAACAAATATAACAGAGAGAGGAGCAGAATTAGGAACAGTCCATTATAATGTGTGTGTGTCATGTAATTCCTCTTATTGATGAGATGACTGGGACGAGGGGAAATCTGTTGCAAAGCTGCTTGATGCATTGATGCTATGTCGCTTATTCAATACAGTATGTTGTGAAGATTTTAGTCTTATAAGTTTGGATGGAGCTGAACTCTTCTACAACACAGGGAAGTAGCTTCATAGCTTATTATAGGGAAGCCAAATGGCCTAACTGCATATCTTCGAAGGACAATAACATAACATTAAGCCATGTTTCTTCCTGTGCGTAAATGTTAATGCAGGGACTTAGTATTACGTTAGTTAGGGGGTAGGGGGATGAGAAGATGAGAAGAGGGGTGGAGAGAGAGGGGGTTGGGGAAGAGAGGAGGGGTGGAGAGAGAGGGGGTTGGGGAAGAGAGGAGGGGTGGAGAGAGAGAGGGGGTTGGGGAAGAGAGGAGGGTGGGGGGTATTTTCAAATTAGTAGTGTCTCCAGTTATATATATATATATATATATATATATATATATATATATATATATATGCAAATACAACTGTATGCTCATCTGCATGTCTTAGGCAGGTCTGCAACCCCACCTTTCACCATTATCACCCAGTATACAGCACTTCCACTGCAGCAAGGGATTCTGGGAAGTGACATGCAAATGAGCACGCATAACTTAACTCAGTATTATGGTGTGTATATATATGTATATATATATATATATATCCCCTCAAACGTCTCTCCAAATAAATTAGGGAGCCATGCCTATGCTGAGACAGGAGCACACCTGTGGTACCTGTCTGGGAGATGGCTATGCAAAGTCTATTTAAATGAGTGCCGTCCCACACTTCCTAAAACAATTTCCATACCAATATAGAGTTGATAAGCCTAAGGCACCAACCTTATGACTGGAATGGTGTCAGACCCAGCAGGACTAGAACCCACAGCCACTTCGTTTCTAGCTGTTTGGGCATATAATTAGCGTTGCGGCTACGCGTTAACCTCAGGAACATCACGCCCGTTCCTGATTCAGGTAACGTCAGGTTATGAGCCTTGAGATTTGTGGATCTGGGTCTAAGAGAGAGTGACCAGTTACTGACAAACTGCCTTGATTAAAAGTCTCTCGTTCAATTTGCAATGAGACTACTTCCCCGTGCTGGAGAGAATATGAGCCCTATTCCAATGAATGGGACTAAAACCTTCTCCATCGCAGTGCAGCAGCTTCATAGCATATTGAATAAGGGGTCATGGATCTTCAATAGAGTGTCGTGCTTAACGATTAGGGATAAGGAGTCAGTGGCCTTGTGATATCATTATTTGCTTTGAGGTAGGGGAGCCAGCGTCAGCAACTGGTGACCAAGTCATTTTGCACCTTTTCTACTAAGTGGTGCTATTCTCTGGGGACAGAAAATCCCTTAAATGTCATTCAGGTTTAGCACCGCTTAGTGAATATGAGCTTTTTTCCCCGCTCGTATTAGACATTACACTTAGAGTGTAAGCTCTGCGGGGCAGGGACTTGTGCCTGAAGGATTGTCAGCGAGGCCAGCGCTGGTATAAGTACTTCAGACAATTATCATTAGCAGGAAGAAGTGGCCCGAATCTGCAGAAGAGCAGAACAAGCTGCAATGACCGATGCGTAAGGGCATGAATCTGGGACATGCTGTGCCATTTAATAAAAAGGAATCGAAATTTCCGCGTGCCCTGCGCCACCAACATAATAGCATTGCTCGCGTCTTTCAGGTTATAGCACTGTACTGTAGGGTGACTTCCCTGCATGACCCCGTATGTATAGCCTGTCATTCTTTCCTTAGTGTGGGAATTTTTGCTGCCCCCCCCCGCTTTATACTAAAAGAACTGCCATTAAGTTAGATCTGTGATGTGACGTCAAATTCTGCATATACTGCTCAGCTACATTTATATGCTAATTATGCACCAATATGATTTATAAATTATTGTAACAGGGACTTATCACTGTTTGAGAGAAACTGCCTCTAAATCCAGCAGTGCGCTGGTTAATTGCACACAGGCAATCAATCACACTCCACCTGGCTGATTAGGACTCTTAGAAAAAGCCTGATGTGAGAAACAGGAGAGAGATTTCCTGCATTCACAATTGGACTGACACAGGAGAGCAGAGAAGCCTGCACACAGACACTGTTTTGAGCACAAAGGCTGTGCTGAGACCAAGACACCCAGGCACCCAGAGACCTATATTTCCTGGACACAGAGGACCCAGGAACCTGCCAGAGACTGACATGGAGGCCCACCTGCTTAAGGTACTTCCGGAAACTTTGGGGTGATAGGCTGGTAATTGTAATATCCCTCCAGTCCTGCAGATAGTGTCTGGGGAAGTAAGTTAGCCCTTACAAAGGGATAGGGGTTTGTTATTTTGTTGTTTTTGTATATTTTTCCTGGATAAAGGAACAGGCTCAATAAAGCCAAGATATAATTTCACCCAAATCAGTCTCAATTATATGTACCTCTGCACACATCTCTTACATATGGTGTCAGAAGTTGGGGTGAGAGGCGGCCCTTGAATTGAAAAGGGGCCCCAGAGACTGCCTGTGAATTTTTGTGCTTTTGCCTGCATACAGTTCCTGCAAACAGCCTGAGCAACAAAACAAAGAATCACGTCCAGAAGTGACCAGATTTAAAGGGCTACACATCCAGGCAGGAAAACTGTTTGACTGGGAAAACTGCGACAGATGGTGACCCACACAAGGGACTGATGTTGTGACCAGAGTCTACCCCACCCTTGTGGGGGGAAAAAACTGGGAATTTAAAATGGCCGCCCAGCTGACGTCAAATACAGACTGCAAGAATGGGGAATAAAATGTGTCCCTGGTGTAAAGAACCCAGCCACACAGAGCAGTGTCACTTCAGGCCTTATTCGGACGATGAGGATGATCCCTATGTGGCCCCAGAAATAGGGCAACAGCCAGAGGAATATTTTCTTCAACGAGTCAATGAACTGCAGCAGCAAGCAATGCGCTGTTGTCACAAGGACGATACAGAAGTTTTACTTGATAAGGGCACATCCAGTATCACTGATGAGAAAGAATGTGTGCACAGTACGGCTGATGTTTCAGAACCTACCAAAGTAAAGAAGAAAAAGTCTACAGAGATGCCTGTGAGAGCTACAAACTCTGCAAGCAAAGTTTGCCCACCTGTAGGACTACCAGCTGGGGTTCTAGCGAATACAGTAAAAACAGCTGCAATAGTGCCTCCCGAGGTCAGGAATAAAAATACACCTGATAGCACCAAAATTGAGGACAAGATGTGGCGTTCCTGTAATGAACCCTACCCCATGGAAGAGTGGCCTTCCGGTCCTATGAAGATACGGATAAGGACAAAGATATCTCTTACAGGGAAAACGAACCGAGTCACACCCACATTAATCCCCAAGAATGGTGGGTGTGCCTAAACTCGGTACGCATCGAACAAACAGGTCTCTATGACCCCGAATATTCCTGTCAGCTAACGCAACTGCAAGAAAAGCCTGGTGGATACAGTGAAGATGCTGAAGTTTCAAATAAAGATACAAACCCCAGTATCCCTGATGGAACAGAGTCATTAAAACAAAAAGGCGGAATAAGATAAGCGGTGCTTCACTTACTGTGGAAGGAACAGACATGGCCGCAGATCCCGCGGACAAAAAGGGGGTCCAAGATGCCCTGCAGCCTAGAGAAAATGGAGGATTCGTCACTCGGATGAGAGAATATCTAGAGGGCTCAAGGCAGAATTCGTGTAACCCAAAGAAGTATCAACCGACCATACCAGGGAAGCGGAGCCGGAACCAGTGAGTGACGATCCCTTGACCAGCCCTGAAGATGCACTGCAGGCTGCCAGGCATAACTGTGATCTGCTCTGTAAACGATTGAAACAGGAGATGGGAGCTAATGCCAGCCTACAGAGTGATCTGTTCTCAATCGCCTTTGACTGTGGGACAGTGATAAACACGGAGCGTCGCTTACGTAGTGACTTAGAGAACCAGATGACTGAAGACAGCAAACGTTACTATTAACGCCATGGATGAAAAGCAGAGCCAATCTGATAGAATGATTGCTAATCTGAAACAGAAGTATGAGGAGGCACTGAAAGAGAATAGTCTTTCAGCAAGAGGTTCGTGATCGCCATTGAGAGGTGGAAGTCTCTCAGAATGAGGTTCATACTCTCCGCATAGAACTGAATGCCTCACAACAGGAGGTCAACAGTGTCCAGACAGAGGTGGACATGTCGCAGAATGAGGTTCGTACTCTCCGCGTAGCACTGGATGCCTCACACCAAGAGATCGGCAGTTGCCGCACAGAACTGGAAGTCTCTAAAAAGGAACTTCACAGTCATGCTGAGGAGCTGGACATCTCTCAAAAGCTGTCTACAGTCTTAGTATGGATCTTAAAGTCTTTCAGAAGGAGCTTCACACCCTCAACCTAGAGATAGAAGTCTCATGCCAGGAGACCGGGAGTCTCAACTCAGAAGTGCGTAAATGGAAGGAGGACTACAAGGAGGCCCTGAACATTACAGAGACTGCAGAAAGAGAAAATACAATGCTGAAAGCAGAAAATTCTGATATGACTGACCACGTCAATGAAAAGAATGAAAAGCTTCATGAGTTAAAAAAAAAATGATGAAACTCTTTGAATTTGAAAAGTTAGAAGAATTGGAGCAACGCACACAAGCAGAGCACCTACTGCAGAACCAACTGCAAGGTCTGCGTATGCACCTACAGATTGCCGAAGAGAAGCAGCGATCTCTGCAGGAAGAAAATCTGCAGGCTGCTAATGAAGTACAAGTGCTGCAGGAGCGTCTGATTACCCAGTGTGTTCCCGCACAGCAGCATGAGAAACTGTAGGCTACCCTGTGCATCAAACTTGCCTTGCCGTAGCTTCTACCGGCACACCCTACGGTGGTAAGTATCTCAGTAAGCAGGGGGTCCCCGGAGCTGAAATAAATGCGGTTCATCCCCGGAAACCCCCTGCTTGAAACCTAAAAAAAAAACAACAACAAAGTGTCCAGAGGCGCGCTGCTTTAAGTCGCTTAGCTGGACTTTGAGGATCTCGTCATAATTACATAGTACATAGTAGATGAGTTGAAAAAAGACATGCGTCCATCAAGTTCAACCTATGCTAAATTTAGACAACAAATACTTTATCCTATATCTATACTTCCGTATTGATCCAGAGGAAGGCAAACAAAAAACCCCAGTGACATATCATCCAATGATATCTCTAAGGGGAAAAATAAATTCCTTCCTGACTCCAAGAATTGGCAATCGGATTATTCCCTGGATCAACATTCTTCCCATGATTATTTATTTGGTATATCCCTGTATACCTTTCCTTTCTAAAAAGATGTCCAAGCTTTTTTTGAACAAATCTATTTTATCTGCCATCACAGTCTCCATGGGTAATGAATTCCACATTTTAACTGCCCTTACTGTAAAAAACCCTTTCCTTTATTTCTAGTGAAATCTCCTTTCCTCCAACCTTAAAGGATGACACTGAGTCCTTTGTACTGCCCGTGGGATGAATAGTTATTTTGAAAGCTCCTTGTACTGTCCCCAAATATATTTGTATATAGTTATCATATCCCCTCTTAGACGCCTCTTTTCTAATGTAAATAAATCTAATTTAACTAGCCTCTCCTCATAAATTAGATTGTCCATCCCCTTTATTAATTTGGTGGCTCTTCTCTGCACTCTCTCTAGTTCCATAATGAATTTTCTAAGGATTGGTGCCCAAAATTGTACTCCATATTCAAGGTGCGGTCTTACTAATGCTTTGTAAAGGGGCATCATTATGTTTACTTCCCTTCCATCCATTACCCGTTTAATAAGATAAGATCTTGTTTGCCTTTGCAGCTACTGCATGTCTTTGGGCACTATTGCTAAGCCTGCTGTCTACAAGCACTCCTAAACCCTTCTCCATCAAGGATTCCCCCAATTTATCCCCGTTTAATTTGTAAGTCGCCTGTTTATTCTTGCTTCCCAAATGTATAACCTTACTTTTATCTGTATTAAACCTCATCTGCCATTTACCTGCCCAAGTTTCCAATCTCTCCAAGTCCTTTTGGAGAGAAATTACATCCTGCTCTGATTCTACTACCTTACACAATTTAGTATCATCAGCAAAGATGGAGACTTTGCTCTCATTGCCAACAAATAAACAAGTTAAAAAGCAGCTGTCCCAGTACCGATCCCTGAGGTACTCCACTTACGACTTTAGCCCAACCTGAAAACGTTCCATTTATGACAACCCTCTGTTGTCTGTCCTTCAACCAGTTTTCAATCCAGGTGCATATATTTCTACTGAGTCCAATTTTCTATATTTTGTACACAAACCTCTTGTGTGGTACCGTATCAAAAGCCTTTGCAAAATCTAAGTGGACCACATCAACTGCATTACCCTGGTCTAAATTCCTTCTTACCTCCTCAAAGAAACAAATACGGTTAGTTTGGCATGATCTATCCTTCATAAATCCATGCGGACTATTACTAATAATTTTGTTTTCCATTAGGTATTCCTGAATATTATCCTGTATTAAACCTTCAAGTAGCTTCCCCACTATTGAAGTCAGGCTTGCAGGTCTGTAATTCCCCGGTTGTGATCTAGCTCCCTTTTTAAAGATAGGCACCACATCTGCTTTACGCCAATCTGGTACTGAGCCTGTGGAAATGGAGTCCTTGAATATTAAATGTAATGGTTTTGCTATTACTGAACTTAACTCCTTGAGAACTCTTGGATGTATGGTCCTTACAGGAGTATGAGATACTTGCAACAGTTTTCATTTCAAGGGACAAGGATGATAACGTAGCTTGACGCTACTATGATACAGTGTTACTTCCTCATTTGCCTCCCAAATAATAATAGTATTTTTGGTTGTATAGGACTGGCAGTGTACACAGCACTGGTCCTGTTCCATAGAGCTTACAATCTAATTTTCATGCTTGAGAGATAGATAGTGACTGGCTCAAGGTCAAAAGGAGCGTTGATACTGGGATACAAACTAGATTCACCCCCTTCAAAGACTTTTTGGGAAACCTTGTATCTCACCGGGGTTTTGTATGGGATTGAAGTTGTGCGTCTCAGTTAAGTTCTCCATTTCAGCCCTAAATATATACGAGGATTACCGTTCCTCTCCGTACAAACTGCTTGGGAGACGCAGGTCCGATCAATTATACACTTAAAATACCATGTAGCCGTACGTCAGCCTTCCAAGCCTTGAAAGAACAACAATCTGTGTTCCCCATGCTAATCCCCTTGAGTTCTACAAGGTGACGGGCACGGCGTCTGCGTTAAAACCTGCGGGGTTACCTGTTTGTAAATGAGGCCCGCACTTTAACCTATTGATCGAGGTCTGTTTGCCCTAAGGGATAAGACTCTGGGGAATTTTCCATGCACAAGGTGTCCAAGATCTCCAACCGATAAGCCTTTGTGGGCATGCATCAGCCGGGCGCATGGGGCCCCCTTATGCTGTGGGGCCCCCGGGCAACTGCCCAGCGTGCCCATACGTTAAGACGGCCCTGATCAGAACCGCCTGACCCTCCCGGTCTTCCCATTTTCCTGCCTGCTGTAAAACCGCAGACCCTATTTGATCCTTAGCTTTCTTTCCCTTACTGCATTGGACACTACCACCTCTGCTGGGAGGCTATGCCATGAATCAACCACCATTTTTGTGACAAAGTACTTCCTCATACTTCCCAAGCCACCCGCGTCTCGCAGACTTCGACGACGTCTCACAGAAGCCAGAACTTCTCCATTAAAATGCCATAAAGCTCCATTAAGTGACTTTAACCTGACGTGGACCTAACTTAACATCATGTTAAGTGTCTTCAAAGGGCAGCGGCAAGACGTGTTCTATCCCGGAAAGGGCATTACGTTTAACTGGGTGTTAGTGATAACGACATGCGAGAAAGGAGAAGTAACGCGAAGACGTACCTACCGTCCCGTTATTGGAAGATAACGCAGGGGAGCGCAAACTTTTTGAGCTGCGCCCCCCCTGCTTGCTCCCCCTCCCTTTCGTGCCCCGCTCACCTTGTATGGTGGCGTGACCCCGTTGCCATGGAGACAGGCGCGTGACGTCACTCCCCATGACACTGTGGCATCAAATGACAACCGCATGGCAACGCGTCTTTGCAGCTCTGCAGAACCCCGGTAAGGGAGTTACAGAGGCCTCATGCGATCCACCGGCATTTAATTAAAATGCCTTGGGGAAGAGCGTGGGACCTCTGACACCGCCCCCCTCCCCCCCCAAAAAAATCCAGCGCCCCCCACTTTGCGCATCGCTGAGATAACGCAACGTTTAATTATTTATACAATAGTGTACCAGGAATAAATAATACTCCACGGTTGCATGTACCTGTATGTATGTATGTATATATATCTTTATTTATATAGCGCCCACAGCGGTACTTAGCACTTTACAGAAAGTACAATACAGTACAGGGAATTATAATACAATAAGCGCAACAAACAGAATCAGACAATAGGAAAGGGAATCCCTGCCCTGAAGAGCTTACAATCTAAGTGGTATGTTGGGAGACTTACAGAGACGGCAGGTGAGGGAATAAGTGCAGCACATGGCAGTACCTGACCTTGATGGTGGGTAAGCACAGTAGATGGCAGTGCTTGGGCACGATGGGAGGTAGGAGTGACTGTGGGTGTGGGACAGTAGCCAGGAGTGCAGGCATGATGCTTCATTTAAGAGGTGAGTTTTAAGGTTTGTCTTAAAGTTGGGGAGAGAAGGTGCTTGTATTTTTTTAAATAAACAGTAGGAGTAGCTCACAGTACAGATGTACCGTTGCAAACGCTAACTCTGGCTTGTTATTTAAATCAGCAAAAAGTGAAATAAATAAATCAGTTCTGTAGTATTAACACAACAACATCAGATTGATTTTTTAATGTATTGATAATCCTTTGGTTGTTAGAAACCCTTTAGAAAGTCCTATCCACTTTTGAAACAGGATCTGACACACACCTATTTGAGCTCTGCCCTTTGGCAACAAAGTATCACAAACAGATCTGTTGCTGTGTTCCAAACAGCAGACTGACTATTACTCTGAACGCTGTAACAATAATGTGTTACACTTAGTAATATAATGTTACATTTCAGCTGCAGCATTTCACCGACTGCAGCATAAAGTCAGAAGGCTGCCATTTTGTTAGTCACACAATCAGGATTTTGACAGATTTATAACAGAAGCACCAAATGATTGCCAGTTTAGCTAAGAATGTATATTATAGATTGTGACATATATTACATGCGTTAACTCGTGTATCAACTGGGGTAATAAATTATTATAAGATTATGTCTGCCCTATCTGCACTATAACACCATTGTTTCTACGTAAAATTCCTCTATAAATCTCTGAAAGTAATTGGGGGGAAAAAAGAATACTCTTCATTAACCCAGGGGGGCTCAACTCCAGTCCTCAAGCCCCCCGAACAGGTCAGGTTTTCAAAATATCCCTGCTTCAGCACAGATGGCTCAATCAGTAGCTCAGTCGAAGAGCCGATGAGCTACTGATTGAGCCACCTGTGCTGAAGCAGGGATATTTTGAAAACCTGACCTGTTCGGGGGGTCTTAAAGACTGGAGTTGAGCACCCCTGGGTTAACCTCATCACTGCCTGAAGCCTATGTGGAGTTTACCACATATAATGTTCGCATCTTGAAAAAAAAATAGTGTTATATAGTGTTAAAAATCCAGATTCTCTTACTCTTTGGCTTCTGATGCTATAGAAACCTTCAGACAGAACCGGGCTCCGTAGAGAGCTCCATTTTAACCTCCCGGGCAGTTCGTATTTCACAAACTCAGCATCAGATTTGAAAAACGAAAACAGCGTTGGAAAGGGCGAGAAAAGATCTTTTAAAAGAATGTGTGGTCAGTGCGGATCGCTGCTTTAAGTGGTTTAAGAATGGACTCTTGAAACCCTAATTTGCTATAACAAATTGACCTCAATGGATGTGCCCTTTGTATTCTGCAGCGCTTCTTCTGAACGTGCTACTGTAAAGCCTGTGAAAAAGAATCATTTCTAAGGCAGCAGATTACCCGCACGGGGCAGGCTCCGGCCATCGCACGCTACATAGAAGACAGAAACCGACAAATATATTGTCCCTTCTGTTCATCCGGGAGAACAGAGCAAGCCGTTACTTGTGCCAGGGTGAGGAATGCACAATGTAAACTGAGCACTAAATTCTCTAATACTGTATCACGTGCAATAAGAAATGATGTGTTTTTGTATTTTTTCCCCTCTTCTAACGCTCATAGTTTGGGGGCAGCGGTCACCTCGGACCTTGGGGATTTAATGAATGCAAAGATAAATGGAAAGTCCAGCAACTGAATGTGCTAAATTATATTTTTGCACTGAGCAGCTTCTCCCCTAACTGCTCCTATAACCTCTCCCTATAACTCCTCCCCTAACTGCTCCTATAACTCCTCACTTAACTGCTCCTATAACCTCTCCCTATAACTCCTCCCCTAACTGCTCCTATAACTCCTCCCTTAACTGCTCCTATAACCTCTCCCTATAACTCCTCCCCTAACTGCTCCTATAACCCCTCCCCTAACTGCTCCTATAACTCCTCCCTTAACCTCTCCCTATAACTCCTCCTATAACCTCTCCCTATAACTCCTCCCCTAACTGCTCCTATAACTCCTCCCTTAACTGCTCCTATAACTCCTCCCCTAACTGCTCCTATAACTCCTCCCTTAACTACTCCTATAACTCCTCCCCTAACTGCTCCTATAACCGCTCCGTATATTGCCTCTGCTAACTGTTCCTATAATTCCTCCCCCAACTACTCCCTATAACTGCTCCTATACCCATTCCTTATAACTCCTCCCCTAACTGCTCCTATAACCGCTCCCTATAACTGCTCCTATACCCATTCCTTATAACTCCTCCACTAACTGCTCCTATAACTCCTCCCCTAACTGCTCCTATAACCTCTCCCTATAACTCCTCCCCTAACTGCTCCTATAACCGCTCCATATAACCTCTCCCCTAACTGCTCCTATATCCTCTCCCTATAACTCCTCCCCTAACTGCTCCTATAACCGCTCTCTATAACTCCTCCCCTAACTGCTAGTATAACCTCTCCCTATAACTCCTCCCTAAGGCTGCGGTCCCAGTCATCACTGTGACACGTGCGCCCGGCAGGGGGGGAGGCGGCACGTGCACAGCGCTAACCGCGATCTGCGGTCTTTAGGGAGATTGCGACGGGAGGGGGCATGGTCTGGGTTTTGCGGGGGCGTGGCCATGTCCTCATGCGGCTGGTTCGCCCTCATTGGGTGAACCACCGGCGGGGGAGTGGCCACGCCTCCGTCGCCAGTTCTGAACTCAATTTCATTGAGTTTAAAAAAAACTTTCAGTACGGCGCGGCTGCACCTTCAGCGGGAAGGTGAGTACTGGGCCCAGCCCCATTGAGGGGCGGTGCTTATGCGCACAGCGCACGCCGAGGTGTGCGCTGTAGCAGTTACTGGAACCGCAGCCTACCTGCTCCTATAACATCTTCCCTAACTGCTCCTGACTCCTCCCCTAACTGCTCCCTATAACTCTTCCCCTAACTGCTCCCTAGATCTCCTCCTCTAACTGCTCCTATAACCTCTCCCTAGAACCCCTGTTCCTTATACGTCTTGCGTACATTGAGGTTGAGCCTATAAAAGGTGCAGCTTACTCATAGTCATGGGATGTTTCTCTGTAAGGAAATCATAAGATTAAATAACAATGCAGCTCTGTGAACCTCGTGCGTGGAGTCTGATAGCGGGAGGCCTGTCCTATCATTATCCTGAATAACTCCACTTGCCGTCTTTACATAGCTCAGGGCCCCCGCCTGTGTAGGAATCCACCAGGCCCTCACTTTCCATGGATAATGAGGAACCGTGCAATCCCTTATTAAAGCAGCTCATTGATGCCGCTCTCCGAGCCCCGTCTTGTCTGTAGAGGCAGCGGGAGTGGGTCTGTAGACCTGTTTTATTAATTCGGCACGCTGTTCTGGGAGAGCTCAGGGCTTTACACTGTATAGGTCACAGAGAAAGAGAGCTGTAACGGGCAATCAACAGAGTGCAAGGAAGAGTTCCATAGTGGAGCTCCATTCTGGATTTCCCATGGTGTTCTAATTACTCTCATTTATATAATTAGTTAGGCAGACTAAAGATCTTTTGTGTCTGGCTGATACAGATGGTCTCCTGGGGCCATTTTCTTTGTGCCGATGTATTTGTTTAGAGTTGTTTCATGAAGATGAGTCTCCTGTGTCACCTTTAGTTCACCCCGTCAGCAGTGTCACCCGGTCTGTTTGCTTACATGTCATTGACAGCTTGGGGGGTCTCAGGGATAGCGGCTCTGTAGAATGATAGAAGGAACATGAGAGAGAAGAGAGAGAATGAACAAGGAAAAGGGAGAGAATCGAGAGAGGGGAGAAAAGTAACGAGAGAGGGAGAGGGGGGAGGAGAGAGGGAGAGGGAGGGGAGAAGGACCGAGAGAGGAAAAGAGTAGGAACGAGAGAGAGGACGAGAGAGAAGGTGTAAGAGAGAGAGAGAGAGAGGAAGAGATAAGCTAGAAAGAGGGGAGGGAAGGAGTGAGAGAGAGAGGACAAGAGTAGGAACAAAGAGGAAGAGAGAAGGTGCTGGAGAGGAGTGAGAGATAGAGGAAGAGAGAAGATGCTAGAGAGCGAGGAAGAGATAAGCTAGAGAGGGAGAGAAGGAGCGAGAGAGAAGGAACAAGGAAATGGGAGAGAAAGAGAGAGGGAGAGAGAGAGAGAGAGAGGGGTGGGGGGAGAGAGAAGAAAAGGGAAGGGAAAAGAGACAAGGTGTAAGAGAGAGAGAGGACGAGAGAAAGAGAGAGAGAGAGAAGAAAAGAGTAGGAACTAGAGAGAAGGTGCAAGAGACAGAAGAAGAGATGAGATAGAGAGAGGGGGAGAGAAGTAACAATAGTGAGGAAGAGAGAGAGGGAAGAGGGGACAAAGGCAAAAGACAATAAAAAAGGAAGAAGCCAACCTTTTTTGCTGTTCAAAGTGATGTTTGCGAATGTCGGTTGTTAGTGTTGACACCAATCATTTAGCTTATTCCCGGTAGAGATATTTGTTGCTAAAAGACGGAAAAGTGACAGAATGTGAGATCCCATTATAACGTGTTCACATTAACACTTCCCGTCCTCCTGATCCATCCCAAATCACAAGCAATTACATTGTAGGGAAAAAAATCAAACATTAATTTCCCCCCAGAGCACAAAGAAGGGGGATCTCCACTTGTAACCTTTATAGGGAGTCCAATGCAAACACTTATTGGTTCACAATTGTGTAAGATAGGTGGGGCTGCACTTTGAAATGACATTGACATTGCAGAGGAGCCTGGTAGGAACACGGACACTTTGTCCAGGACTTTTGCTCCCGGGCGCCTGTTGACACAATGAAATCCCAAGGTTTCCCCGATCGTAAAATAAAACATGAACTCGGTCAAATTGTAGGGAAGTAATTTAATCTTAAAGACTTGGGACAGCGCAAACTATTCTTCCTGGATTATTGTGTCTGGAAATACGACTCAAGGAAATGTATTCTCAGTACGTCAGTTTCGTCACTAGCATTGTGTCTTGATATAGACAACAGTGTCACCTACAGCTGTTCTGGGGCCTGACAGGTTGTTGAGTGGGTTTAGAGGGTTTGGTCACTGGGGTGGGGATTAGGCGGGCCCCACAGGTTGTCGAGAAGCGGAGAAGGGCCCTCTGTGCCCCTCATTAGTGAGGTAGGGGTCCTCACTAATATGGATCCTCATAAAAATGGAGTGTAGCGTCAAAACACACTTTCTCAGCTCCCAATATGGTATACATTTTATAAATAGCCCCCACTCCTTATTTTGTACGGCACTTCCACGACCGGCTCTGCCTTCACTCCCCTTTGTGGTAACTTCACAGCAAATAAAAATACCACTTGCGAGCACATTGACATCTGCAGCCCCGCCTTTCCCCATTATCTCATACAGTGCTTCCACTGCAGCCAGGGATTCTGGGAAATAACATGCAAATGAGCACACAGTGTCACCCTTTTGATTCAAATCCATTTTAACACAGACCCCTTTACACTTATACCTGCCTATAGGGCCCACGGTATGTTTTAAGCGGCGTAAACAGCCTTTTGGCGCAAAATTGCCGGATAGAAGTCGCATTTGAAATTGCTAAGCTTAAAATGACTCCATCAGTGTCAAAATGATTTTTTTCGGCACGCGGAAATGGACTGCGTTAGGCGTACAGACGTTAATGGTGTGTATTAAAGAATAATGTTTCTGCGTCCCCACAAACATAGACCGTGTGTCAAACTCGTCCGCTAAATTCAACTTTAAATAGTCTAGTGTCCGCGCAGAATTCAATTGCGATGTATCAACCAAAAATGTCTGACGCAGCACGGATGTTTCCTTATATAGGTTATAGGTTTATATAGGTTACCTAAATGTATTATTTACCCAGTACAGGCAGTCCTCGTTTTACAACGCTTCGCTTTACAACGAATGGCTTATCCAACGCTATGCAATGCATACCTATGTTCAGTGGTTGACAAATCACCAAAAAATCTACTCGCCACCTAGTACCAAACGTGTGCTGCTTGGGCCAATATTTACTCGCCCGGGGGTTAAATCCACTCGCCCGGGGCGAGCAAATGTATACGTTTGTCGAACACTGCCTATATTCATTTTTACAACGCCAAAATGGCTAATCCAACGCTCTTACGACGCTTTGCAACGTTGTGTATATGTGTTTATATATACACATTCACATAAACAACGTTGCAAAGCGTCGTAAGATAGTATATATATAATTTTATACTATATAATATTATATTATACAATATAATATATTATTTATTATGTTATATTATATATATATATAATACAGCATATACACTATATAATTTGTGTGTGCTGCATATCTTATTGCCTGCATAAAATATTTGGTGTATTTTAGTGTTAAAAATGCCTTCAGGAACGGAACCTTTCATTTAAACAGTGTTCCTATGGGAAAACGTGTTTCGCTTTACAACGTTTCGCTTTACAACGCCATTTTGAGTACCGCATTGTGTCGGATAACTGAGGACTGCCTGTATATAATATGACACTAATAATTTATAACTAACACAAGTTATTAAAACAAAACACACACATTCTGTTTTAATTTCAGTTGTATCTGTCGGGTATTCAACTTCATTTCGGATAACAAACTATGTAGGCAGTCTCCCAAACACCTCCAAACACACAACGCTTTTTTTTTGGAGGTTTGTGTTACTTTTTAGCACTGAAATTTTGACATACAACAAAAATGTAAATATGATCTTAAAAATGCTGTCCAACCGGCACTGTATAAAAAAAGCTTTTTGTTTTAATATATGCAGCCTTTATTGCCTTTATTGAAAACTGATTACCTAAGCTGCCGATTGATTCATTCTCCCGCGATCAATCGGCAAAGATTTTGCTTCCCAGGGTTCACTTTCCGTTTCAATCAATCCTTCCGTCAGTGTAACTCAGCAGCTACAATGTATTCTTATTACTAAGGTAACATTGTCTATTGTTACAGTTTGCAGCACAAACTGCTGGGAACATGGGCAACAAATAATCACAAACAGGAAAGTGTTACACAAAGAGCTTGCACTGCTGGGAAGGAGGGATAAAACCTGCTATAGAAATCAAAGGATGCTCAGTGTATTAAAACTCATTAACAATGGTATTAAGAGCTGAATTGAAAAATAAAAAAATTGTAAGTACTGTATTATCTAATACTACAGAACTGATTTTTTATTTATTTTTTAAAACCCTAAACGTAGGATATTGCTTGGATTGCCCCATTAATATATACTGTAGCCCCACATACAAATCCAATGATTGTGGGAGCAGCGTTTAAATTTCCCCTTCATCTGCAAATGCCAACAAGTTGAAAGAGTAGTTTAAACGAGGGGGCGCGTGTGTGTGTGTGTGTGTATGTGTCATTTTAAAGCAGTCTTTGAAATTCCAACAAACTGGTTTAATTAAATGTATCCTCATTATATCGGCTCCCCCCACGCAGAGCCTTCCTGGGGGGGGGGGGGGGGCAGGCAGACCCCACTGCTTTCTAACTAACAACCTGTGATCTGTTTGTCTGAGAACTTTAAGGGAGATTTTCATTCTCCTTTGGCTTTGGGTTACGATTTGCTGTCGCAGCCCCAGTTTTTCAGCCGTCCGCCCCCCTCCCCCATGTTGCAGTTATTTGAACTCCCCATTTTTTTTAAAAAGGAGCAATCCATGGCCATTAATGTCAGCTCCGGGAACCCCCTGCTTCCGGAGACACAGACCTTCGGCGGCTGTGGTTAGCTGGGTTTTAAAGGTCCTGTGGCACATGGGCCAATAGGAAGCCGGACCTGATGATGTCACGGCTTACTAAGGTGGTCTGTATCTCAGGAAGCAGGGGGTCCCCGGGGCTGAAATGAATGGGGTTCTGATTCGGATGCCCCTTGCTACAATGCAGTGGGTGGGGGGAAACTTGAACAGCAGGACGCAGAGGGTCACTGGAGGTTATACACACATTTTTAGTTCTGGGGACCCCCACTTACCGGTGGGTGTTGCAGACTTCTCCAGGGGAAACAAAATGGCCGTCTAAATCTCCTGCAGCGATGTCATCCATTGCGGCTTCCTATTGGCTCATGTGACGCGGGGGTGATTTAAAGAGCAGGAATTACCAGGGAAGTATCTCGGGGACCCTACATTCCCCACAGTTTCACATCCTCTGAAAGAAAAAGGGTAAGGACAGAGGGTTGCGGGGGGGCGGGGGGGAGGGATGACAGAGGGAAGGAGGGGAGGGAAGGACAGAGGGATAATGGGGGGGAGGACAGAGGGATTGGGGGAGGGAAGGACAGTGGGATGGGGGGAAGTACAGGGACGCGGGGGGGAAGGACAGAGGGGTGGGGGAGGAAGGACAGAGGGATGGGGGGAAGGACAGAGGGACGCGGGGGGAAGGGCAGAGGGATGGGGGGGTAAGGACAGAGGGATGAGGGGGAAAGAAAAAAGGGATGGTGGGGGGGAGGACAGAGGGATTGGGGGAGGGAAGGACAGAGGAATGGGGGGGGGGAGTGTAGCTATTGTAGAGTTCTGTTTATATATGGCCCCAAAATGACAGTTCTTAAATATGTCAATGAAAATGGGAAATAAGTAACTCTTAGTACCACTGTTCTTTTTATTTACAAACTTGAAGTTCTGCTTTTAAAAAAACCACAAAAAAAATGACATTGTTACATTATACAGAGATTTGTGCCATTAGAAATACAATCTCTGGTCACTGACTCCCCAAAAACATTTGTTTAAAGCCTTTAGCGATCTAATGGTCTTTCATGTAACCGTAATAAAAGCAAAGATATCGTTGCTTCTGCTTGTTTGGAACCAAGCTCGATTTATTGTTCTTTGCGGGCCTGTGAATAGGGGAGTGTTTGTCAATAAAGTGATTTCTTTCTCCTTATCCCCCCTTGTCTTTATCACAGAGCCAGTAAAGATAAGGGGAGAGGGGGAGAGAGAGGGCTCTGCCTGTGCAAACTCTTGTAGAACGCACAGTGACGTCAGACAGAAGGGAGCAGCCGGAGGAAATCACACACCCTCCCAAGTCTCAGCTCCCCGTGCTTACATAGTAACATTACAAAATGATTTTAAAATACTTGTAGGTGCCAGATTTGGGTTTAAAGAAAAAAACACCCAGATGGAATTCCTCACACACGTCACTGGCATTAATTCAGTTTGGTCCCGGCTGGGAGTATGGCGGGGCCCAGTGTACAGTGTGCGCGCACGCGGGGACTCGTACCGCCTCCAGAGCCGTGATGACGTCTCGCCCACCCTTGCGTCATGTGACGTCGCGTGGTAGCAGGGGATGCCGGCACGTACAGAGGCCCTGCGCTCTCCCCCGGCACAACTCTGGTCACCCACTAGCCCACCACCCACCACCCTGTGATTACGGACGCTGCGCCGGGGGAAGAGTGCGGGGCCTCTGTAAGCCATCAAGCCGGCCATGCCGCCAGCAAACCCGCTCACAGGTAACCGTGTTGACCTTTGAGGTAGTGGCTACTGTCTACAACCAGACACAAAAAGTGACAAAATAAACCAGGGTCTGAGAGGTTTACAGTAATTTAGACCATACATCGCTGATCGCTGAATTACTACAGAGCAGAGAAACGTGTAACAGAGCGTCCCAACAAATAATCCGATATAGATCGCACGTTCCTAAACATAACAGCTGCTATCGATCTCTAGTTATGGATGTAGATTGCCATTTACCCCCCCCCCCGCCCGCTTGTTAATTAGAATGGCTTACGTGTGGAATCAGAGTAATTTATATACCCATCCAAGATAGGATTGGAATGAAATAATGATGCCCAGTGCTAACATCAGCACTCGGGCTGCTTATTGCATTGATCCATTCCTGGAAAAGGATCATTCAGATGCATGCAATTATTGGGGGCCTGAAGAAGGGTTATTGGTGGGACATTCTTATATTTAAAAAGGACAGTCCCTCTTAGGATCAAGGCGAAATAATGTCTGAGCCCACTTTAACCTTTACGGTGCCCTATTGACGTACCTAGAACGTCACGGCTTCTGGGCACACCACAGAACCGTATGACGTTCCAGATACGTCATGGGCAGTGGGCAATTGCTGGTTTGCTAGAGGATGATAGGGCAGACTGATCCAAATGGAAGTGGCGCCTCCTTTTCCGGTATCTGGGTGCTTTTCATAGTCACGTGATCGCCGTACGACCCCGAAGTGCCAGAGGATAGTGCCGAACCCCCGGTACTCTAAAGATCAATAGGTTTAATCTCAGTGATCATTGACAAAAATAATCAACAAAGTGTTTAAAATAATTCTTTTTTTAAATGTGGATTTATTTTTACTTTAAAGATATATTTATCGAAGAGAGTACATGGAAGTTTGGATAACAGGATAGATAAATGGTCACTTAATAAAGTCCTTTTTACGCCATTTCTTCACATTGTATCATTTTTCTTAGTGTACTGCATGTTTTACAAAACAGAACATGCGAAAGGCAGCGTAACATACACATGTACGAGACTACAACATATCAAAATTCAATATAAAAATGTGGACGTTTACATTTAAATAAATATACCGGAGATTTTATCTTTATATCCCATTAAAGTCAACATGTTCAGATCTTTCCAAGACAGCATTAGGCCTCGTTCAGGGTGCCAGCTGCAGGAGTTGGAGGGAGGGCGGGAGGGCGGGAGGGCGGCAGTTTGCTGGGCGATCTGTGTTTATCCCCCAGCAGACTTTTCAGCGTTGAGGAGGGGGCGGGGCTACAGACGGCAGGTAAAGTATCGAGGTTGCAGTCATGAAATCATTCTGAAGAATGATTTCATTGGCTGGCTAGGTCCCTGTGACGCTGCTGCAGCTTCAAAAAACGAAATTTTCATTTATTGAAACTATAGCCAGCTTCAACTCCTGGCTTCGGAGACAGGGCAGTTGCTACCCTGACAACCAGTATTCAAATTGAATACTTTGTTTCTCACGGCAGCACGCACGGCAGCACGCCCTCCCTCCGAAGCCAGCACCCTGAACGAGGCCTTAAAAAGGGATGAAAAGTACACGACGCATTTTATTTATAAAGGAAAAGATATTTCACCAAAATATCATTCACTAAATACAGGGATATGCTGTAACATTCTGCACAGACACTGCGTTATAATGTGCAATTTCTGGATATATACATTATATATGCGTTATAATGCGCTATTACAGGATATATACATTATATATGCGTTATAATGCGCTATTACCGGATATATACATTATATATGCGTTATAATGTGCTATTACTGGATATATACATTATATATGCGTTATAATGTGCAATTTCTGGATATATACATTATATATGCGTTATAATGCGCTATTACAGGATATATACATTATATATGCGTTATAATGCGCTATTACCGGATATATACATTATATATGCGTTATAATGTGCTATTACTGGATATATACATTATATATGCGTTATAATGTGCTATTTCTGGATATATACATTATATATGCGTTATAATGCGCTATTACAGGATATATACATTATATATGCGTTATAATGCGCTATTTCTGGATATATATACATTATATATGCGTTATAATGTGCTATTTCTGGATATATACATTATATATGCGTTATAATGCGCTATTTCTGGATATATACATTATATATGCGTTATAATGTGCTATTTCTGGATATATACATTATATATGCGTTATAATGTGCTATTTCTGGATATATATATTATATATGCGTTATAATGTGTTATTTCTGGATATATACATTATATATGCGTTATAATGTGTTATTTCTGGATATATACATTATATATGCGTTATAATGTGCTATTACTGGATATATACATTATATATGTGTTATAATGTGCTATTTCTGGATATATACATTATATATGTGTTATAATGTGCTATTACTGGATATATACATTATATATGCGTTATAATGTGCTATTACTGGATATATATATACATTATATATGCGTTATAATGTGCTATTACTGGATATATACATTATATATGCGTTATAATGTGCTATTACTGGATATATATATACATTATATATGCGTTATAATGTGCTATTACTGGATATATACATTATATATGCGTTATAATGTGCTATTACTGGATATATATATATACATTATATATGCGTTATAATGTGCTATTACTGGATATATACATTATATATGCGTTATAATGCGCTATTACTGGATATATACATTATATATGCGTTATAATGTGCTATTACTGGATATATATATACATTATATATGCGTTATAATGTGCTATTACTGGATATATACATTATATATGCGTTATAATGTGCTATTACTGGATATATACATTATATATGCGTTATTATGCGCTATTACAGGATATATACATTATATATGCGTTATAATGCGCTATTTCTGGATATATACATTATATATGTGTTATAATGTGCTATTACAGGATATATACATTATATATGCGTTATAATGCGCTATTTCTGGATATACAGTATACATTATATATGCGTTATAATGCGCTATTTCTGGATATATACATTATATATGCGTTATAATGCGCTATTACTGGATATATACATTATATATGCGTTATAATGTGCTATTACTGGATATATATATACATTATATATGCGTTATAATGTGCAATTTCTGGATATATATATACATTATATATGCGTTATAATGTGCTATTAGAACAAGCAAGATTAGACAATAAGAAAGGAAATCCCTGCCCCGGAGAGCTTGCAATCTAAGTGTGTGTGTTGTGTTTAATGGAGCAATTCTCCTTACATTTTTGTTTTCATGTATAAAAAGCAGAGGGGGGTCAAGTGAGCTCCGGGGACCCTCTGGTTACTGAGATACTCACTGGGGAAGGTGCAGTCCCCTCCAGGGAATACAAAATGGATGTTCCATGTCACGCAGGCCAATAGGAAGCGGCAATGCCATCCGTCGCGACTTCCTATTGGCCGGTGTGATGTGAGGGATTTAAACCTCCAGGAAGTACCGGTGGCCCCTTCTCCAGAAGCAGTTCATCTCCGGAGACCCCCTACTGCCTGTACATGAAATAAGGTCGGTCCTGGAGGGGGGGGGGGGGGGGCTTTAAAGACTGGGATGTGTTTTATAGGTTACAGGGAGGTACAAGTATTCTGAAATATTTAGCTAAATACAGCCACAGTAACCAAATGTTTTGTATTGTATTGTATGTCTTTATTTATATAGCGCCATTAATGTACATAGCGCTTCACAGTAGTAATACACGTGGTAATCAAATAAATAACGGATAATATAAATAACAGATCATGGGAATAAGTGCTTCAGACATAAAAGTAACATTAAGAAAGAGGAGTCCCTGCCCTGAGGAGCTTACAGTCTAATTGGTAGGTAGGGAGAACGTACAGAGACAGTAGGAGGGAGTTCTGGTAAGTGCGTCTGCAGGGGGCCAAGCTTTATGTATCATGTGTTCAGAATATTCACAGTGCTATTCATATGCTTCATTAAGCAAGTGTGTCTTAAGGTGGGTCTTAAAGGTGGATAGAGAGGGTGTTAGTCGGGTACTGAGGGGAAGGGCATTCCAGAGGTGTGGGGCAGTCAGTGAAAAAGGTTTAAGGCGGGAGAGGGCTTTAGATACAAAGGGGGTACAAAGAAGACATCCTTGAGCAGAACGCAAGAGTTGGGATGGTGCATAGCGAGAAATTAGGGCTGAGATGTAAGGAGGGGCAGAAGAGTGTAGAGCTTTAAAAGTGAGGAGAAGAATGGAGTGTGAGATGCGGGATTTGATCGGAAGTCAGGAGAGGGATTTCATGAGGGGAGATGCTGAAACAGATCTAGGAAAGAGTAGAGTGATTCTGGCAGCAGCATTTAGGATAGATTGTAGGGGAGACAGGTGAGAGGCAGGAAGGCCGGACAGCAGGAGGTTACAGTAATCAAGACGGGAGAGAATGAGGGCCTGAGTCAGAGTTTTAGCAGTCGAGCAACAGAGGAAAGGGCGTATCTTTGTTATATTGCGGAGGAAAAAGCGACAAGTTTTATAAATGTTTTGAATGTGAGGGGCGAATGTGAGAGAGGAGTCGAGTGTGACCCCTAGGCAGCGTGCTTGGGCTACTGGGTGAATGATCGTAGTTCCAACAGTAATGTGGAAGGAGGTAGTAGGGCCAGGTTTGGGAGGAAGTATGAGGAGCTCTGTTTTAGCCATGTTGAGTTTAAGGCGGCGGAGTGCCATCCAGGATGATATAGCAGAGAGACATTCAGAAACTTTGGTTTGTACAGCAGGTGTAAGGTCGGGTGTTGAAAAGTATATTTGTGTGTCGTCAGCATAGAGGTGATATTTAAACCCAAAAGATGTGATTAGTTCACCTGGAGAGAGTGTGTACAGAGAAAAGAGAAGAGGTCCCAGGACAGAGTCCTGGGGTACCCCCACAGAGAGATCAATAGAGGAGGAGGAGGTGTTAGCAAAAGAGACACTGAAAGTACAATGGGAGAGGTAGGATGAGATCCAGGATAGAGCTGTGTTCCGCATACCAAGAGTATGGAGAATATGAAGGAGAAGAGGGTGGTCCACGGTGTCAAATGCTGCAGAGAGGTCGAGTAATATGAGTAGAGTGTAATGACCTCTGTCTTTGGCAGCATGGAGGTCGTCAGTTATTTTAGTGAGGGCTGTTTCAGTCGAGTGAGCAGTGCTGAAGCCAGATTGTAGAGGGTCTAGGAGAGAATAGGTGTTGAGAAAATGGAGCAAGCGAGAGAATACAAGACGTTCAAGGAGTTTGGAGGCAAAAGGCAGGAGGGAGACAGGTCGATAGTTAGAAAGACAAGTAGGGTCAAGCTTGCTGTTTTTGGGTAATGGTATGACTGTTGCATGTTTGAAGGAGGATGGATGGGTTGAAGAGCAGAGGGAGGATTAAAAAATGTGTGTGAGCGTAGGGATTATAGTAGGAGCAAGAGGTTTTAGAAGATGGAAGGGAATAGGATCAAGAGGGCAAGTAGTAGAGGGAGAAGAGGCGATCAACAGCGACACATCCTCCTCTGAGACAGTGGAAAAAGAGTCAAGGAAGGCAGGAGGAGAGTTAGGAAGAGGTGTAGGATGGGAGGAAGAAACAGAGGGGATGTTCTGACGTATGGATTCCACCTTTTCCTTAAATAGTCAGCAAAGTCCTGAGCGGAGATGGAGGAAGGAGAAGCAGCTGAGGGTGGTTTGAGTAGAGTATCAAAGACAGAGAACAGTCGGCGTGGGTTAGACTTGTGCATTGTGCTTTGCAGTATCTGTGCGACCGTTACCTAACCGCACCGGCATTTCTGTGACACAAGATGTAACTACAGAACAAGAAGGACCATTTCCTTGCACCCTTGAGGACTGGCACACAGTCTGATCACCACAAGACATTGGATAAAGCTGGTGAAACCCTCCCCCATCCCACCACAGCTTTACCTGGGAAATATTAAAAGTTCCAAAAATGATTTTTATATATTTTTTTTTTAAAGGTGTTATCCTGTGAATCACCCCACTCACTGCCCTTACTTTACTTTCGGCCCAGGAGGGGACTGATCCTATAACTTCCATTCTGATGAAGTGACTGTGACGTCACGAAACGCGTAGGACGTTGAACGGAGGTTCCCCTGCACTGCCACACATACCGGTGATGTCAGTTGATGTACGCGGAGTACTTTGAACCTGTTTGAGATTTTATTTGCTGCGCTTTTGGCTCTTGTCACCGTACTGATTGTTAACAGCACGTTAACTTTAGCTGAGTGGTAATGTCCCTGCCTTTGTAGTGGGAGAACTTGTTTTTGATCCTTGGGTCAGCTCTCCTTGTGTCCTTGGGCAAGTCACTTTATCTCCCTATTCCGCAAGCCGGGATATGTCCGGGCTTGCGAGCCGCATCCCCTCGCGTCATCGGGTGCCTGTGCCGCCTGTACGCGTGCCCAGGGCTCCCCGAGGGATGTGGGGACGGCGGCGGGACGTTCCGGGGGACCCGGCGGACCCGGAGAGGGGAAGGGGAAGCCCCGATCGGAGGACCGCTCCTCCGAGGCTTCGGCGCGCGCCCGGGACATCCCGGCGCGCGCCAGGTTACTGTCGCGGCCGAGACCGGGCAAATGCTCAAATAAACTCGGCCGCGACAGTACTACGCTACATACACTGCCAGTGCCACATAATAAAAAATATATATTATTATTAACGTAGTACCATATTGAATAAGGACCTGAGTGGCACTTTCCATTTTCAGATCTTCCGAATGACACTTTATTGACGGCAGATCCTTTGTATGATTGAATGAATCTGAACTACAAACCATCAATATAATTCCTCAGTTAGTCGCCCCTAGTGTCCCACTGCTGGCCTGTCACTATCTCATCACAGTCCTTTATCTCTCTCTGATCCCCAACGTCAGTGTCACTGCCTGAGCAGCAGTGCCACCTACCTGAGAGTATAATTGCCAAAATATACAGCGTACCGCACTGTAAAGCAAATAGCATGTCGTCTTGTGTTGGAAATCTCATGTAACACCAGCGAGCACTCTAATGTATGAGTGAGTCTGCCTGCCAGTGAGGGAAACTCACTGCAAATAAGAGAGGCTGCCTGCCAGTGAGGGAAACTCACTGCAAATAAGAGAGGCTGCCTGCCAGTGAGGAACGCTCACTGCAAATAAGAGAGATTGCCTGCCAGTGAGGGAAATTCACTGCAAATAAGAGAGGCTGCCTGCCAGTGAGGGACGCTCACTGCAAAAAAGAGAGGTTGCCTGCCAGTGAGGGAAACTCACTGCAAATAAGAGAGGCTGCCTGCCAGTGAGGAACGCTCACTGCAAATAAGAGAGGCTGCCTGCCAGAGAGGGAAACTCACTGCAAATAAGAGAGGCTGCCTGCCAGTGAGGGACGCTCACTGCAAATAAGAGAGGCTGCCTGCCAGTGAGGGAAGCTCACTGCAAATAAGAGAGGCTGCCTGCCAGTGAGGGACGCTCACTGCAAATAAGAGAGGCTGCCTGCCAGTGAGGGACGCTCACTGCAAATAAGAGAGGCTGCCTGCCAGTGAGCAGGGCCACAGACAGGTTTCCTGGGGCCAGGACTACAGTTCTGAGCGGGCGTTATATAAGAGAGCCCCTGCAGACAACGTGGCCCGGAACACCTGTCCGGCTGTCCCCCCACTCCATGCAAATTAGTTGGGCTGCCTTCCAGTAAGTGACACTCATTCCATATGAGTGAGACTGCCTTACAGCGAGTCCTGGTCTCCTATGCTTGCAAGATTTCAGGTCTGTAAGATACTCAGACTTCATGGGAGAAATACTCAGACAGGTAATTTTATAGTTCGATGTACTAGAGCATTTTGGAGCACAATTGGTAGAAGGAGTTACATGGAGTGTTGATAGGAGGAGTTACATGGAGATTTATAGGAGGAGTTATATGGAGTATTGATAGAAGGAGTTACATGGAGTGTTGATAGGAGGAGTTACATGGAGATTTATAGGAGGAGTTACATGGAGATTTATAGGAGGAGTTACATGGAATGCTGATAGGAGGAGTTACATGGAGTATTGATAGGAGGAGTAATATGGAGTATTGATAGGAGGAGTAATATGGAGTACCAGCTGATATACCCGGCGCTGCCCGGGATTTAATGTTGTGGCTCCCCCTCTCTCTCCCTTCCACTGTCTCCCCCCCTCTCTTTCTCCCACGTTCACAGCAATACGCCCCCCCCCCCTTCACAGCTCCGTTACCCCCCCTGTTCACAGCTCTGATCCCCCCCCCCGCCCAGTTCACATCTCGGATTCCCCCCCCCCCCCGTTGCCAGCTGTGATTCCCCCTGTGTATTTGTCAGCTGACCTAACTGAGGGGGGAAGTGTGTGAGTCAGGACTTTGACTGAGTGGGTGACTTTGACTGAGTGGGTGACTTTGACTGAGTGGGTGACTTTGACTGAGTGGGTGGGTGACTGACTGGGTGGGTGGGAGACTTACCTTGACCGGGTGGGTGGTGGTTCTTGGCGGCAGACGGTTCCCCTCCTGGCCCTGATATCTCCGTGGCATCTGCCAGGAGGTGGGGTCGGGAAGTTGGCGGGTGGGGGGGCAAGAGTGGCAGGCTGGGGCAGGAGGGCCGCGCCGCGCTTCCCCTCTGTTCCTCTTTGGGAGTGAGGAGGGAGGAGCGTGGAGTTGGCGGCTGGTTTAGGAGGGCCGCACCGCTTCCCCTCCGTTCCTCGTTGGGAGCGAGGGGGGTGGAGCCTGAAGTTGGCGGCTGGGGCAAGAGGGCCGCGCTTCCCCTCCATCCGGGAGCCGGTTGGGAGCGAGGGGGGAGGAGCCTGAAGTTGGCGGCTGGGGCAGGAGGGCCGCGCTTCCCATCCGTCCGGGAGCCGGCGCAGGGCGGCGCACGTGAGGGTGAGTGTGATGGGGGGGGGGAGCCGGTGGGGAGGTGAGCTGGGTGAAGAGAACAGAGAGAGAGTGTGTGTGTGTCAGTTGGGTGAGGCCGAGGGGGAAGAGAGTGGCAGTTGGGTGACGTCATAGAGCCACCAATCTGATTGGCCAGAGGCTGAGGACCAATCAGATTCACCGCTTCTAGCACCAACCATACAAATTTCAAATTTATATATTAAGATTGATAAGAGGAGTTACATGGAGTGTTGATAGGAGTTACATGGAGTGATGATAAGAGGAGTTACATGGAGTATTGATAGGAGGAGTTACATGGAGTGATGATAAGAGGAGTTACATGGAGTGTTGATAGGATTTTCATGGAGTGATGATAAGAGGAGTTACATGGAGTGATGTTAGGAGGAGTTACATGGAGTGATGATAAGAGGAGTTACATGGAGTGTTGATAGGATTTTCATGGAGTGATGATAAGAGGAGTTACATGGAGTGATGTTAGGAGGAGTTACATGGAGTGATGATAAGAGGAGTTACATGGAGTGATGATAGGAGGAGTTACATGGAGTGATGATAAGAGGAGTTACATGGAGTGTTGATAGGATTTTCATGGAGTGATGATAAGAGGAGTTACATGGAGTGATGTTAGGAGGAGTTACATGGAGTGTTGATA
>NC_134499.1:12901217-12989018 GCF_040206685.1 Ascaphus truei
TTCAGTCTCACACTCACCCACCCATTCAGTCTCACACTCACCCACCCATTCAGTCTCACACTCACCCACCCAGTCTCACCCAAAACCACCCACCCAGTCACTGACCCCACCCACTCACCGACCCCACCTACCCACTCACTGACCCACCCAGTCACCGACCCCAGTCACTGACCCACCCAGTCACCGACCCTGAAAAAGTCACCCAGTCACCGACCCACCCACCGACCCAAAGTCACCCACCCAAAGTCACCCACCCACCCACCAACCCAGAGTCACCCACCCACTGACCCAAAGTCACCCACCCACCCACCGACCCAAAGTCACCCACCCACCAACCCAAAGTCACCCACCCACCCACCGACCCAAAGTCACCCACCCACCGACCCAAAGTCACCCACCCACCGACCCAAAGTCAAACCGACCCAAAGTCACCCACCCAGTCACCGACCCAAAGTCACCCACTCAGTCACCAACCCACCCACCCACTCAGTCAAGTGTCACCCACCCACCCACACAGTCAAGTGTCACCCATCCACCCACACAGTCACCCACACACTCAGTCAACTCAGTCACCCACCTAGCTGTCAAGGGGGGGGGGAAGCCTAACCCTGTCGTACGCCCAACCCCAAAATTACATCCCTGGCAACGCCGGGTCTCTCAGCTAGTGGTTAATAAAAGGTGAAAGGAAAGACTTGATTCTGATTGAGATTGCTGCTTTAAGTCACTTTGGTCCTACGCGGTACTAACCTTTTAATCCATTAGACACTCTCCGATTTAACATTTTGAGGTGGGTGTAGAGAAAGAGGCATAGTAACCTTGGCTGTGGTGAAAATGAAGATAATGACCCATAATGTACAGAGAAAATGTTCCCCCAAAATATTCTGAATTCAGACCTGGTCATGACAAATAATAACATTTTTTACCTAGTTTTCTTTGAAATCTGGTTCCAGAAGTCCTTGATTCATTTTTTATTTGACACCCTTTTTTTATCTTCTTTTCAGGTACTTGATCAATGTAACTTTCGAAGGTCGGAACCTCTCGTTCAGTGAAGACGGCTACCAGATGCATCCCAAGCTGGTTATCATCCTGCTAAGCAAGGAGAGGAAATGGGAACGGGTAGGAAACAAGTTTAGCTTATCTTCCAGGAGCTACTGTAGGTCGATACTGTCCCTCACTTGGCTTATCTACCAGTAGCTAGGTCTACATGCTGCCTCTCACGTGGCTCAGCTTCCAGGAGCTAGGTCTATATACTGTACTGTCTCTTGGCTTAGTTTTCAGGATCACGTCCATACTGTTCACACTTGGGAAGCAAGGAATCCATGTACCTATCAAGATCTGGGTTCAATCTGGGTTCAATTGCAGTTTATTTAGAGCCTAGATTCACAAACCAAATGGATTTCCCATGCTGGTTAATCCAAACTCAAACCGTTATTCGGTGTGTTGAATCTTTGTATTGGTTAAGCACAGAGCTGTATTGTCGTGAACAAGTTTAGAGGTATTGCAGATGGTGATACTTTTTATTGGACCGAGATTAAAGTTGTTTTTATAGTTCCACACAAGCTCTAGAGACCCAACAAGTCTCTGCTTCAGATATGCTGTAACAGTGAAAGCAGCAAGAGTGTTAGGTAAGGGTCGTGGAGAGATGTATGGAATAATATACTGTATTGATGATTATGGTGAAGGAGGTAGTCTGGTGAACGTAAGAGAGGAGAAGGGTGTGTCTGGCATCTAAATAAATGTTCAGAAATGGGTATTATAGGCTGCCACCACACAGTCAGTTTTTAACCTACTATGTTTGATTCCATAAGATGTCCCCATACCCTTGGTAAAGCCAAACTATATCCATTGTCCCATGTACCTGAGACGTGGGGCAAAGACTGGTAACAATACTTTCATTTCTATTCAAGTAACTGTGCGTTATCACATTTCTCACTATATTAAATAGGGAGAGGATGATTAGTGTTATTGTTTTAAGCTATTTGGCCCTCTGTTGCTTGACTAATTGAGCTGTGGAGGAGTTACATGGTGCTCCCTTTGTAATGGGGTGTATCACATTTTACATGTAGGGCCGTCATTTTTCTCCCTTTCGCATCCTATAAAAAAACTCTTTGCCGGGCTCAATCTACTGTAAAGAGGTCTGCATCAAATGTAAGAAATTTGGCAATCGAATGTATTACATTTGACACAGCTGCAAGCAAAACACATAAATAAACTAGTTTGATGCATCTGGATACACTTTTCAGAAGCCCGATGAGTAACCCACTGTATAAGTCATATTTTTAGTATTTATGGAAAATATAGGTGCCAGGGTATGAGCCTTTGTAGTTGTTTCAAAGCCTTTCTCAAGCAGGTGGTGCTCAGTATGACTCTGTTCATCATTCTGAGTTCACATCCCACATTCCTTCACCAAGTATGACCCAAATAACTCCTGGATCTGTTTATTCTCTTTAAACAGTCCATCACAGACAGATTCTCCTGTCATCCACAGGGGCTCACAAAGTACAAACAAAAGGGAGACGCTGATAAAAAATTACAGTGAGGAAGGCACTAAAGAGGGAGGGAAGGGAACAACAGTATGAAGTTGCATCGTTGCATAGTGGATGAGGTTGAAAATAGACATACTGTATATCCATCGAGTTCAACCTCTGTTAGTAGCCTAACCGAAGTTGAAGCAGCTTTGTAGGTCTACAACAGGGGTGGCCAACTCTAGTCCTCAAGGGGCACCTACAGGTCAGGATTCAGGATAATGACAGAGCCACCGATTGAGCCACTTGTGCTGAAGCAGGGTCCAACTCCCCACGTTTCACGTCTAAAGTCTTCTGCTTGCTCTAAACCAACCCTTCTCTGAAAGTTACAAGGAGCCATCGTTTCGTTTTGAGCGTTACGTTTATTGAGTGAGGGAATGGGACGATATGTTGCAGGAATCTGGGGGATGGCAAAATCCAGAATACAAGTCAGAATAAAGTAACCTCTTAAGTCAGAGAGGGGAGCGTGAGTCCAGGGAGAAAGGAGAGAGGAGGGTGGGGTGTGAGGAGAGGGAGAGGTTGAATGAGGGGAGAAGATGGTGGGTGAGTGGTGGGAGGAGTGGTGGAAGGAGGTGAAGAGGGAGTGGAGGGTGGTGATGCAGAGTGAGGGGAGGGAGAATTTGTAATGAAAGGTGAGTGAGGGGGGGGGGATGTGGAAAAGAGAGTGTGGGAAGTGGAGGTAACAAGTAGATGGAAGAGAGTGAAGTGACAAGTTTAAGGGGGAGAATGAAAAGAGTAGCCAAATGAGAAAAGTGTGCAGAGAAAGTGGTTAGTAGAAGAATGGAACAAGATATACAAACATCTCACTATTTCCACAACATTTTCTACCCACGGTTCCTTCTTCTATTCCCCTCTCTACATTCCTCTCTCTCATCTCTCCTTGTTGATCTTTCCCCCCTCTTTCTCTCTCTCTCCCGCTCTCCACGCCCAGTCCTCTTTATTCTCTTCCCAGCTCCATCCGTTCTCTCTCGCGTGCGCACTCCTGGCCGGCTGCCCGCATGTGCACACAGACTCCCTCACAGCCCTGCTTTTTAATCGGACTAGCTTTGCCAATTGGCAGTCCTTGCGATTGACACTTTGAATAGCTGTTAATTGACAGCTCTTAACGCTGTATCAGATCATTCAGTGCTTGAATCCCAGAAGGCCTTGCACTGTTGCTTGTACATAGCGAACACAACTGTCTTTGTGACACTGACAATCCCAATATGATCTTTGCAGCCACAATCACGACTCAACCTTTTTATGCTTTCCAAAGCAACTCTTACCTTTCCTTTTAAATATACAATCCACCCAACAATTATGCTACTGAAAATAATTGCCATGTTGACGTGTGTTAAAGGTGCAATTTGTGTCACTAGATCGGAAAAAAACGACTTTGTGTTGGTTTTACCTTTTAACAATACTTTTATTATACTTTCAATAATGATTATTTCCTTTATTTTTATGCTTTGCCCCTTCAGAAATAGCAGGTTGCATATTTAAGCTTTTTTTATTTAATTTTTTTACGGGTTCTTAAAAATGTCTGCCTGTTTCTTTCTTGATTAAATGTGTATTTCTGATGCCTAAAAAAAAGTGAAGAAAAATACAGAAGGCTGAATATTTGAACGTTGTTTTGAGTCCCTGGGCCTTTCCTAAAATCCGTTTTCAGACGTTTCACTTTTAGTCCATGTACAGTAGTGTGGCCAAAAAAAACCCCCAACCCACAACAGTGGGCCCCATAGTTGCCAATTACATGTAATTGTTGATCGTTATCCCAAAAGGCCAGGGTCCTGCTCTTACACCTATCATGTTCTCCATAGACTTCAGTGGTTTCACCCTTGACAAAGTATCCGCTACCCCTTATCATTCAGTGGTATCTCAGAATCAGCATTAAAAATATATTACATGCCCCATAGTCTTCAGTGGAATCAGTCTAATAAAACTTAGGATCACTCTTCTTCTTCTACTTATATCAGTTACCCGTTGGACTTTAAAGCAGCAATCGAAGCTGCCGCCCCCCCCTCCCCCTCCCTTTAATATGTGCATCAATACAATCCACACAATGATAAGTAATCAGCAACTTAGCTAATCGATCCGTTCTCGTGTGATCGATCGGCATAGATTCGGCTCGGGGGTTCACTAAATGGCTGTCAGTGCAGCAGAAGAGGACCAAAGATGCAAAGTTCTCTGATGGGAAGATCATGTGACCAGGCAGTCACTAGATACAATTGGTGCGCTGCTACAGGGAGGGCAGGGCTCAAAAGGGGTGCGCCAGAGCCTGTTTCAGAAGAGGAAGGGGATGTAAGAAAAACTGCTCGCTACATTATAATACATTAAAAATGTAATTCAGAGTTGTTTAAAAAAAATGCTCCAAGTATTTTCTCATAGTACAGAACTGATTTATTTAAAAAAAAACACACACACATGTAGGAGATTGCTTCGTCTGCAGCTTTAATGAAATTCCTCTCTTAAAAATCAGGATCACCCTCTTACACGTACAGTATCATTTACAATGTAATAACTTCTTTAACTTAGGATCACCCTTTCACACACGTTGTCCCAGAGACCTGAGTGGTGTCACCATCATAAAAATGAGGGACCCTTAAAAGTTGAAAGCTCAGCGTGTGGATGCTTAGCCGCAGTCCGTGCTGCCGAAGACCATGCGGTAGGCATCCGCACACGATCACATTGCCTTAAGGCATTAATCGCGCCCATAGTCTGCGCAGGCGACAGCAGGAGGGGGCGCTGGTTGCGCGAGGAATCAGTTGAAACTGATTTCTCAGCGCGCCGGGCAGGTCACGTGAGCGTTTTGCCCAATGAGGGCGAACCAGCTCCGTGACATCACAGACACGCCTTTTAGACACGTCCCCCGAAGGCGCGTCCAGCATGTCCAAAAACGCACCCTGTTCACGTGGGTGATGTCACAGACGCGCACGCCTCCGCACGGGCGAAGGCTGCATGGACGCAGCCTTCGTAGAAAGGATTAGCTAAGGAAAGAAAAGCAGTAAGAAGGCAATTGGCACTTGTGTAGGGTGACCAGATTTTGAAAATCAAAAACCGGGAAACATTTTTTTTTTTTACATAACAGTTTATTTATTGTAGTACACTTATACTTTACTACCATTAGTCCTTGTTACGTGCGTGTGTGCGCGTGCGTCGGATGACCTCACTAATCGAACAACAAAAAAAAGCCAGATGTGAATGGTTCTGAACCCATTAACCAGTGTCAGGATGCCCCTTCTTCACAATTTCTAAAGCAGCAATCCCGCCTGGGATCTTACCTGATCCGCAGACCCTCAAGGTACTATATTGGAGAGGAGGTGTTCCCTACCTGTCTTCCGCGTGAAACTTGAGTCAGATCTGGAAGAAAACAGGATAGGTTACTTCAGTGTAGGTATACGGCAGTTAAGATAAGACATAGAGGGTGAGGGAGACGGGGAGGGTGAGGGAGACGGGGAGGGTGAGGGAGGCGGGGAGAGTGAGGGAGGCGGGGAGGGTGAGGGAGGCGGGGAGGGTGAGGGAGGCGGGGAGAGTGAGGGAGGCGGGGAGAGTGAGGGAGGCGGGGAGGGTGAGGGAGGCGGGGAGGGTGAGGGAGGCGGGGAGGGTGAGGGAGGGTGAGGGAGACGGTGAGGGAGGCGGGGAGGGTGAGGGAGACGGTGAGGGAGACAGGGAGAGGGAGATACACCCACTGATACACACCCACCCACTGATACACACCCACCCACTGACACCCACACACCCACCCACTGACGCTGACACTGACGCACACACCCACTGACGCACACACCCACTGACGCACACACCCACTGATGCACACACCCACTGATGCACACACCCACTGATGCACACACCCACTGATGCACACACACACACACCAACTGATACACACACACACACACACACACACACACACTGATACACACACAGCCACACACACACACCAACTGATACACACACTGACACACACACACACACACCTATACACACACCTACACACACGCTGATACACACTGACACACACACAGATACACACCTATACACACACACACACACACACACACCTATACACGCTGATACAAACACACACACATGCTGATACAAACACACACACACAGATACACACACACAGATACACACACTGATACACACACTGATACACACACTGATACACACACTGATACACACACACACAGCCACACACACCCACTGATACACACACACACACACCAACTGATACACACACACACACACACACACACACACACACCAACAGATACACACACACTGATACACACACACTGACACACACCGATACACACACACACACACACACACACACACACACACGCTGATACACACTGACACACACGCTGATACACACTGACACACACAGATACACACACACACCTACACACACACACACCTATACACACCTATACACGCTAGGGTGACCACCCGTCCCCCTTTTGCCGGTACAGTCCCGGTTTTTCGAGCGCTGTACCGGTTTTCAGTGTGTACCGGAAATGTCCCGGATTTTCTCCCTGGTCCCGTTTGTTTTGTACTGTAGATGCGGTGGCGGTGCGCGGCGACGGCGAGGATGCGGCAGCCCGGCCGGTGAGTATTTTTTTGAATTTCAGGGGGTTGGGCTTCTAATATGTCGGGCTGCAGGTGATTGGCTGGAGGATGCCGGGGGCGGGGCTTTCTCCGCTTCCTCACACGATCCCCGCGGCCCGCGCGGACAGGGAGGTGGGAGCGGGGACAGCCGTTGGCTGTTTGGCGCTTTTCTCCCCTCTGCCTCCGTTCCCTGTGGCTGCTGCCCAAGGTAGAGAGGTAGGCGCGGGGGGAGCAGGGTTGGCGGGAGCGTGGATGGCTGGAGGCGTGCGCACTTTCCCTCTCTCGCGTGCGCACTTTCCCTCGCGTGCGCATGGGGACAGTGCGTGGTTGCTGTTGGGGAACTCCCTGCTTCTGTCCAGGCGCGCGGCCTTATCCCCGATAGGTGGGAGAGCGCGGAGCCAGGTCTGGCGGGCGGGTTCTCCCCCCGTCCCGTCCACGGGCTCGGCTAGCAGTGACTTCCGTCGCTGGGGGGCGGTGCAGGGGGAGGCGGGGTGTGTGTATCAGTGTGTGTGTGTGTGTGTTTGTATCAGCATGTGTGTGTGTGTTTGTATCAGCGTGTATAGGTGTGTATAGGTGTGTGTGTGTGTAGGTGTGTGTGTATCTGTGTGTGTGTCAGTGTGTATCAGCGTGTGTTTGTCAATGTGTATCAGCGTGTGTGTGTGTGTGTGTGTGTGTATCGGTGTGTATGTGTGTGTGTCAGTCTACCTCTCTACCTCGGGCAGCAGCCACAGGGAACGGAGGCAGAGGGGAGAAAAGTGCCAAACAGCCAACGGCTGTCCCCGCTCCCACCTCCCTGTCCGCGCGGGCCGCGGGGATCGTGTGAGGAAGCTGAGAAAGCCCCGCCCCCGGCATCCTCCAGCCAATCACCTGCAGCCCGGCATATTAGAAGCCCAACCCCCTGAAATTCAAAAAAATACTCACCGGCCGGGCTGCCGCATCCTCGCCGTCGCCGCGCACCGCCACCGCATCTACAGTACAAAACAAACGGGACCAGGGAGAAAATCCGGGACATTTCCGGTACACACTGAAAACCGGTACAGCTCTCGAAAAAACGGGACTGTACCGGCAAAAGGGGGACGGGTGGTCACCCTACACTTGTGGGGACAAGTTATGTTTAACATCCTTCTCAGGCTTCTAGGAACTGTAAACCCTGCGTTTTCTAGTGAGAAGGGAACAAAATACATGAGCTCGATCTGTCCCAATAACCCGGTGTCATTTGGAAGACCTGCACTGAACTTGGAAAATATATCTGGCTGGAGATACTATCATTTCCAAGCTTCTACTAAATAATTCTCCACTAGAAGTTCTAAAGATGTTCTTAGAAAATACACTTGTTTGTTAAGCATTCAGCTGGAAGAATCTGGTGTCACATAAATAGGATCTTAATTATGAGAATGAATAGTGCTATCAGAGACCACTTCCTCTGCTTACATGGATGGTTATGTAGATGCATTGAAGGATCTGTCCCAGCTTGGTGAGTGATTGAAAGAACATGATGTGCTGTTTTCCTGAGCAAAGGGGGGAGATAGAAAAATGTGTCTGGTGGGTGGAAAAAAGCTGGCACGTCTCGCAACTCCACAACTCGTCAATGCTACCCTTAGAAACCAGCCAAGGAGACCAGAATCTGCAACCCAACCCACAGAGATGAGCCAGGGAGTTACACAATCAGTGAGGCTGGAAAAGGAGCTGTGGAGACATCTAACCTCATGTGGCCCTCTCTGCCCACCACCCCTTTCCCAACGTCTCTGTCTTCCTGCAACATTTGGCGCATTCCCGCGGGTGAAACGGCGCGATGGCCCCAGCCGTTTGTCGCACATGGCTGTTTCAAAACAATGGCAGCTTCTCACGCTGGTGCGTTGCGTATGCGCCGCTGGAACGCGTCCAACGTGGCAATAATGTTGCTGTAGAATCTGTACGTAGAAATAAGAAGCAAGTAAGGACCGCGTCGCCTACCTGCGCGTGCATTGGTCATACTGTCAATATTGTTTCCAAAGACAGGTTTGGGGAGCGCAGATTTCACCATATGTGGAAAAATAAGAATAATATAGTGCAATTTGTTTTTAAATATGAGGCATCATGGTATCAACAGAAATGGGGACTCACACTTTCCCAGTGATTAAACAGCAGTGGATATCAATATCAGTCTCAGCTCAGGAAGGTCCCACGAGATAACCCTCGGTACGAGACAAAAAAGTACACACTTAGTGCAACTTTGTATGTTCAATACTGCATTGTATTAAAATGAATATTGTTGGCAGATTGATGTGAAACTATCCCTAACCATTTCTTCGTCGTGACAGTATGTGTGTGTATCATTGCATTATTATTATTATTATAATATATGAGATATATATCTGCCCAAAAATTATATTTATTCTGTAAGCGCCGATCGTGCAAGCCGCCCCCAATTTCTGCTGCACCAAAATGTTGGCACCTTAGGCCAGGGCCTATTGGACCTAATGGAAAATCTGCTACTGTGTGTGTCTCTGTATGTGTGTCTGTGTGTATCTATGTCTGTCTCTGTGTGTGTGTGTCTGTGTGTGTCTCTGTATGTGTGTCTGTGTGTATCTATGTCTGTCTCTCTGTGTGTGTGTCTGTGTGTGTCTCTGTATGTGTGTCTGTGTGTATCTATGTCTGTCTCTCTGTGTGTGTGTCTGTGTGTCTCTGTGTGTGTCTCTGTATGTTGTATGCGTGTCTGTGTGTATCTATGTCTGTCTCTCTGTGTGTGTGTCTGTGTGTCTCTGTGTGTGTCTCTGTATGTGTGTCTGTGTGTATCTATGTCTGTCTCTGTGTGTGTCTGTGTGTATCTATGTCTGTCTCTGTGTGTGCGTGCCTCTGTGTGTGCGTGCCTCTGTGTGTGCGTGCCTCTGTGTGCGTGTATGTGTGTGTCTCTGTGTGTGTGTCTCTGTGTGTGTGTGTCTCTGTGTGTGTGTCTCTGTGTGTGTGTGTCTCTGTGTGTGTGTGTGTGTGTGTGTCTGTGTGTGTGTCTGTGTGTGTGTCTGTGTCTTTGTCTGTCTGTGTGTCTGTCTGTGTGTCTGTCTGTGTGTGTGTCTGTGTGTGTGTCTCTGTGTGTGTGTCTGTCTGTGTGTCTGTCTGTGTGTCTGTGTCTCTGTGTGTGTGTGTGTGTCTCTGTGTGTGTGTGTGTGTGTGTGTGTGTGTGTGTGTGTGTGTGTGTGTGTGTGTGTCTCTGTGTGTGTCTGTGGTCATTTGCGAGAGAGTTCTTACCTTTTCTGGAGCGGGCCGCCTACTGGAGCGTTGCGTTGCCATGGTGACAGACATCAAATGACGCCGCAATGTCATATAATGACACATTGCCATGGCAATATGACGTCACATGCCGCCGTGATGTCATGCCGCCACATTGCTGCCGGAGGAGGGCTGCTCGTCAAAGTAAGTCCCCTTAACTTTTGTACAGGGGGGGCCCTGCTGCCAGCATGCCGCTTTGGGCCCCGCAAAGTTTAAGGCCGGTCCTCCCTATTTGTGGGTATATATGCAGGTCTGTCTCTTAAAATTTGTTTGTGAGTGTATGTATATGTAGCAGGGTACTTCCCCCGTACCTCCGTAGGGAGCCAGTTCTGTGGCTCGGGAAGATCGGGGAAAGTTGCGGTGGCCATCTTGTGGTTGGCACCGCGTGTTAGGTATGGGCTATGTGTAGCGCGGCGGTGGCTATGTTGTGGTTGAAAAAGTACGGTGTTACAGACAGCACTCCTAAGTAGAATATAGAGTTATATAATGACTGGTGCACAGGAACAATAGGAGGGACCCCTAACCCTCCCAAATCTATAAGGCAACAAAGATAATGTCCCCAGCACTCTTGAGAATAAACTGAAAAAACACTGGAATATGCCAAAAAATAGATTATATTGTAATAGAAATGTACAATAAAGGCTATATAGCTGAACCCCGTTATAACACGGTCCTCAGGGGCCACCCTATCAGACCACGTTATAACCGGGGTCGCGCTAATTTAAGAAAAAAATGGCCGCCACGTGCCCGATCGGAATGATGGAGGAGGCAGGAGTGAGGCGCCGGCAGCCCGAGCATGATTCCCCAGAAGCCCCAGCACTTCCCCTAGCCAGCATTTCCCACAGCAGCCCCACCACGATCCCCCAGCACTTCTCCCACCACTTCTCCCACCATGATCCCCAGCACTTCTCCCAGCACTTCTCCCACCATGATTCCCAGCACTTCTCCCACCACTTCTCCCAACATGATCCCCAGCACTTCTCCCACCATGATCCCCACCACTTCTCCCACCATGATCCCCAGCACCTCTTCCACCACGATCCCCCAGCACTTCTCCCACCACGATTCCCCAGCAGCTCTACCATCACGATCCCCCAGCAGCTCTACCACCACGATCCCCCAGCACCTCTCCCACCACGATCCCCCAGCACTTCTCCCACCACGATCCCCCAGCAGCTCTACCACCACGATCCCCCAGCACTTCTCCCACCACGATTCCCCAGCACCTCTCCCACCACGATCCCCCAGCAGCCCTTGCACTTACCTCAGCAGCCCCACCACGATCCCCAGGCATAGAGGGAGGAGGCAGGAGTGAGGTCCCGGCAGCCCCAGCACGTTCCCCAGCAGCCCAAGCACCACCAGAGGTCGGGAAGGTGTGTGTGTGTATTTGTGTGTGTAAAGTTTGTTAATATTCTGGGTACACTTCGGGGTCCATGCTCACACCGCGTTATAAGCGGCTCTGCGTTATAGCGGATCGCGCATAACGGGGTTGAGCTGTATATACATAGGATATTGACACTAACCTAGGGAAAATCTATATAAACACAAGCCAAGAAATGGCAAAAATTGGAGGGAGGGAGGGAAGGGGAAAAAAGGAAAAGACAAGGGGAATTGGGTACAAACAATAAATTGCCTAATGGCAAAAAAAAGGGAGTAAGTGTGGTGGAGCAAAAGAGGGGCAACGTTTCGGGACTGGCTACCCCTTCCTCAGGCCCGTTCTCACAGAACCTTAAAAAAGGAACTTGTGGTACTTCCCTTCATGCCAAACCACAAAATATCTCCCTCCCGTCTGAACGGAACATTGAACACAACAAATATAAGAACAAATCGTGTTCGCAGAGACAGGGAAAGCTAAAGAGAGGAACACCTACTGACAATGAATGTGGCACTTAAGTTGAAACTGCTGCTGCCAGTAATCTAACTGATACCATACAGATGTTAATGAGAGAAATCTCGGTATGATAATATGAACACATACAGGTATTACTCCTATACACCTTGTAAACCTAGGGTCAATAACGAAACCTAAATAAAAAGCGAGCAGTGTAACAAACACCAAGAACAGCAATAGCAGAAAAATCGTATATCAATTCATACGGGTCACCAGTCTCTGGAGCAGCTTGTGACAAGTTAAAACTTAAGGGGCTGCCAATAAAGTTCTGTTGTACCATGAGTGTCATGTGGAGGCCGAAGCCCAATCCCTGATCCTGGCCTTAACTAAAGCGTACGGCACTAAGGACAATGCCATTGCTTTAATGACCCAGTTCTACGCCCACAAACAAGATGAGGGGGAAGATTTATCAGCATTCCTTCGACGGCTTCAATTGGCACTATGGACTCTGATCTCCAAGAAGGTCATCCAAGTGTCCGAGCTAGACGACGTCCAAACCAAACAATTTGGGGAGTGTTGCCTACCCACCCGATCACCATAAGGATTAGCTGTGCCATTTCTACAGGGAATCCTCCTAACTTCGAAGACCTAATGGATCGAGTACACGATCAGGAGGTTATTATGCCCCCAAGCCGTGAGCAGACACGGCTAGCCCCGCCAAGGCTAGCCCCACAAAAGGCTGCAATACATGGTACTGAGGTCGCTATACTGTATGATGACCATGGACACTTGGGCATGGATAAAATGTTCGGGCTCATACAAGACAGGTTATACTGGCTGAAAATTAGAGAGGTTGTGGAGCATCATTGTCGAAAATGCTTGCGGTGCATCCAGAGGAAAACACTGCCTACACGAGCAGCCCCAATGGGCTATGTAAAGAGTTCGGGTCCCATGGACATAGTATGCATGGATTTTCTATGTGTAGAGCCAGATTCCAGAGGCATCGGGAACGTGCTGGTGGTAACTGACCTCTATACTCAGTATGCACAGGCTTTCCCCACTAAAGATCAGAAGGCTATAACGGTGGCTAAGGTGCTGTGGGAAAGATATTTTGTCCACTTTGGCTTTCCCAACCGAATGCATTCGGACCAGGGGCGCAATTTCTAGAGCAGACTTATAAAAGAGCTGTTGAAGCTGCTTGACATCGAGAAGTCACATACCACCCTATACCACCGAGATGCTTTGCCGGAACGGTTCAACCTGACTCTAGGCAATATGTTGGGCACCCTACAAGCCACCGAGGAAGTCGGTTGCAGCAAGCACATAGAACACTTGGTGCATGCCTACACCTTTACCCGACATGAGTCCACCGGTTTCTCTCCATATTTCATGATGTTCGGCCAAGAAGCCCAGCTTCTGGGGATCTCCAAAGATGGAGTGCCTAATGTGGCCCACTATCAATACATAAAAAAACTGAAAGCTAATATACAGAGATCGTAGCAGTTAGCAAAAGGAACCACCGCAAAGCTGAGTGAGAACAACAAAAGGTGGTATGACTGCAAGGAATGCTACCAGGAACTTTGCCCTGGAGACAAGGTCCTTCTGAGAAATCTCGGAGTGGCAGGGAAACACCAACTGGCTGACCGATGGCGAGATAGCCCCTTCAAGGTGGATTCCCAGCTACCTGGGATTCCTGTGTACCGAATAAAGGACTCAGAAGGATGGATAAAAGTTTGGCATAGGAATCGTCTACTGACCATTCCACAAATTGATGAGTCGTCCTCGGATATGCCCACGGAAGATGAAGAAGAGACTACTGCCGGTCCTAGTGACCCCTAGCCTACTCCGTCTGGTGTCGTTGACCAACCTCTAAATCATGAGAGTCCAGCATTCACCCCATTGGGTGGTAATGACAATGACATTTGCTCTATGAGAGGAACAGGGCCTCAAGCTGATAGAAACCTCTCCAACCAAGAAGACGCCGAAGAACTATCAGGATCAACGAACAGGCCGGCCCCCAATTAGAATAGTGTATGACTCAATAAGGGAACCCCACTATGAGTCTCAGCAGACGTCCAGGGACAGGTTTGCCTCGATTATGTCAGTATTGACAGAGGTGTTTCATGCCACTTAAACTGTTAAACTGTGTATATAAGTTGTAAATATGGTTATGTTGTATATGCAATGTATTTTCCATTATATAACTGTGTTGACTAAATTTTTTCTCATGCGGGCACGATGAGGTCTCTACCAGGGAGAGAGTGTAGCGGGGTACTTTCCCCTTACCTCTGTAGGGAGCCGGTTCTGTGGCTCTGGAGGATTGGGGAACATTGTGGTGGCCATCTTGTGGTTGGCACCGCATGTTAGGTATGGCATCAATGTTGTGGTTGGTGCCGCCGGAAGGGGAGGGCCTAAGAGCAGGATTTCCTCTGCGGGACAGGGAACAGTTAGTGAAAGTTGCAGGTCTCAGAGTTCTGAGACCTATGTGACAGTTGAACTGGAGCCTGCAAGAGTGAGGCAGTGTCTGGGGAGCAGGCAAGCTCCTGGACTGGGCTTAAGATATACACCCCTAGGCCCCAGGCAGTCCTCTCACTGTAGTGAAGTGTGCAAGGCCGGCCATATCATTATGGATCTCCCTGTAGTGAGGGATCACTGCGGAGCAGGATCCAAGCAGCAGAGGAGTTCTTCAGCAGCAGAGGCAGCCTTGTGCAGCATCTGGGTGTGAGGCGTGAAGGGCTGCTCTCAGAGACCCCTCTCCGTGGGACCCCGTCGCTGACCGCAGCTTGTCTGGAGTACTCCCTGGTTAGGCCGCAACCAGGAAGGTGCCTGTGCACCAACGCAGGGGGAAGGATAGCGCTGCCCTCATACACACATTGGGAAGGGTTGTTTGCTGGACACCAGGGTAAAGGTGCCCAAGCACCCTAGGCATTATTGGGGCGTGCTACCCCTGGGCGTTCTACTGTTATTATTGTTGTTATTGGGTATTGAGTATTGTGGGTAATATTTGGGGCCTACTTTGGGACCACAGAAGTAAAGGAGTTATTATATAATCCTGTTGTGTTGTATTATTGGGGTATACAATAAATGTATACGTGTTCCTATGAGGAGCTATCCCGCTATTCGGAATCCTCATCGATGGAGGCGCTGCACCAGAGAGAGAGTGAGAGAGAACACACTGTCACCCCAGGCTCCCTGTGAGCGGAGGCGCAGGCCTCCTGCAAGTCAAACAGGTAGCACCAGTACCGTAATTACCACTATTTCCCATAGGGATAGGAAAGCGTGATATATATATATATATATATATATATATATATATATATATATATATCATATAAAAATATTACTTGTGAGCACATTTACATGTCTTAGACAGGTCTGCAGCCCTGCTTTTTGCCATTATCACCTAGCATACAGTGCTTCCACTGCAGCAAGGGATTCCGGGAAATGACATTCAAATGAGCACACAGTGCCACCTTTTGTCTCAAGTCTATTATTACATGGAGCCCTTAAGCCAATGTTCGCTGTTTTAAACACAACTTTTAAACATAGCCTGGGATGAGATGCAAAGCCAGTGAACCCACTCACAGACAGACTGTTTCGACCTTTTGTGGTCTCATCAATATAAGGTTGGTTGTACTGGCTTTGATTTTATATATATATACTGTATATATATATATATATATATATATATATATATATATATATATATATATATATATATATATATATATCACAGCGCACCAGAGTGAATGGCAAAATAGGTGTATTTAAAACACACACAAATATATCACAACTCACATGAGAAGAATAAAAGCCAGCTCCCCGCATTCACCCTTGTGCGCTGTGCCTTTTTTCTATTTGTTGAAGATCTTCACGGATCCCCCTCTGCGGCATCAGCAGCAAAGAAGTGGAGGATTATTCAAATATACTTTTATAATTCCCCATCTGGACAGTCTGCGTGATTGGGACATATATATATATATATAATTACTATGGATTACTAGGATGAAATTACTAAATTTGTTGGAACGACGTGGAGAAGAGAGGCTGCAACAGCTGTACCTGGAACATATATATATATATATTGTATGTCTTTGTATTGTATGTCTTTAATTATATAGTGCCATTAATGTACATAGCCCTTCACAGTAGTATTACATGTGGTAATCAAATAAATAACAAAATATAAATAACAGATCATGGGAATAAGTGCTTTAGACATAAAAGTAACATTAAGGAAGAGGAGTCCCTGCCCCGAGGAGCTTACAGTCTAATTGGTAGGTAGGGAGAACGTACAGTACAGAGACAGTAGGAGGGGTTCTGGTAAGTGCGTCTGCAGGGGGCCAAGCTTTATGGATCATGTGTTCAGAATATCCACAGTGCTATTCATATGCTTCTTTAAGCAAGTGTGTCTTAAGGTGGGTCTTAAAGGTGGATAGAGAGGGTGCTAGTCGGGTACTGAGGGGAAGGGCATTCCAGAGGTGTGGGGAAGTCAGTGAAAAGGGTTTAAGGCGGGAGAGGGCTTTAGATACAAAGGAGGTAGAAAGAAGACATCCTTGAGAAGAACGCAAGAGTCGGGATGGTGCATAGCGAGAAATTAGGGCTGAGATGTAAGGAGGGGCAGAAGAGTGTAAAGCTTTAAAAGTGAGGAGAAGAATGGAGTGTGAGATGCGGGATTTGATCGGAAGCCAGGAGAGGGATTTCATGAGGGGAGATGCTAAGACAGATCTAGGAAAGAGTAGAGTGATTCTGGCAGCAGCATTATATATATATAATTTTCCAGGTACAGCGGTTGCAGTCTCTCTTCTCCACGTCGTTCCAACAAATTTAGTAATTTCATCCTCCTATCTTACTTTTGGCCATCATGTTTTGGTCTTTTGATATCCATTGGAATCCAGTCAAGTGCAATCTTTGTCCAACTACGGTCAGTTCTTCTTGTGATATGTCCGGCCCCGCAGGGCCAGCTTGGTATTACACGGGGCTCAGTACTATGGGGTTTTCGCAGGGCTTCTTACCTGGACCGATGCAGCTCCATCTAATCAGACGTCGCAGCGTCGTGATGTCACAGGGTCACGTGACGTGATGGCGCCATGCTGTGTCACGTTGTCATGGCAACACCATGCTGTCACTTTGTCATGGCAACGTGGCACCCTTTGACGTTGCGGCATTATGATGACGGGACCCTGCAGGAGGATATGCCACGGGACCAGGTAAGAGATACTTACAGAGACCCCGCGCTCTCCCCCGACAATCCATTTAATGCACAGGCACCGCCATCAAGCCGGCCCTGCGGCCCACCGCCATTTTAATTCCTTTACCCTTGTGATCATGTCACAGACTTTTATTTGCTTCCAACATATTCATTCTATTTCCCGCTCTTCTTTGCGTTGTCTGAAGCTTCTGAATGATCTTTACATTTCGGGTCCAAGTTTCACATTCATACGTGAGCACAGGCAGAATACACGGGTCGCATCCATACGTGAGCACGGGCAAAATACACGGGTCGCATCCATACGTGAGCACGGGCAAAATACACGGGTCGCATCCATACGTGAGCACAGGCAGAATACACGGGTCGCATCCATACGTGAGCACGGGCAAAATACACGGGTCGCATCCATACGTGAGCACGGGCAGAATACATGTGTCACAGCCATATGTGAGCATGATGAGATACTGTGATAGATAGATAGATAGAGTAATTGATAGAGAGATAGTGTAGAGGGAGAGGGGGTTGGCCTGGTATTAAAGGGGTTGCACCCCATATGGCCACCCCCTGACCACACCAGAGAGACAAGGGGTTAACTGGACTGCGGTCCAGGGATGAGGTTTGCACCTTGTTGTACCTTGAAAATGTATGTTCCCCTGTTCCCATGTTTCATTATAAGCATGTATTTTAATGTTTTAAAGTGCATTTCTGTATCTCCAGTTCTGGAGGTCGCAGAGAGTTCATTTTTGGCCAATATGTGGAGTCACTGTAGGCATTAAAAACTGGCAAAGGTCGACCCACTGAGTCCACCAGAATGGAACTTATTAATATGTGTAGATATTAAAGTGTATATGTATTTTATTTTTGGATCTGTTCTGAAAATGCAGACGCCATTTGCTAGGCTAATAAGTCATGAAGGGCAGACGGCTGAGTAGCCTAAGCACGGTGATCAAAAAGTAACTGCCTTGATTGTTACCCAATGTCTAGGGATTAAGTATTAGTCAATCAACAAACTCTGCCAGTCTAATTGTTACCTGAGGGCATGGGTTAGTCTGTTAGTCTGTGTCTCCACATTAGAGAGTGGATACAGATAATTGTTCACCAATAGGCTGTGTTCAATGTTAAGAATAGGGTTGCACAGGTATATAAAAACTGTGTCAACCCTACAGTTTTTTAGTTGTGCTGGATTGCTGAAGTTGTGCTTCTGATTCCACCTGGAATGTCACTGGATTGATGGAGAATTGCTAGCTGATACTTCTCCATTCCCCAACTCTGAGTAAGTGTTATCTTCTTGCCTGTTAATTGTACTATATTGCTGTGTTCACATTTTTTAAGGAATAAATTATATTTTATTATATCTAAGCCTCGTTCAGTTCAACCCAGATATTTGGTGTTCATTATATCTTGTCATAAGCTACCGTGACAAGCTCTATAATTAACTGGTGGCAAGCGGTGGGATTGAACTGGACCTGTGTTACAGTATACTGCGGGATACTGTAACATAGTAGGAACTTGATGGTAATTGCGAGTTCCTGTGACTAAAGATATTGAACACACAGTAGTGCGACAGTTAACACAAGTTGTAACACCACCTCACTGCTGCGACTGAACCATGAGCGAGGCTGAAGGCTCATCCAACATGTGGACCCGAGCTCAGCTCAAGGACAAGTGCCGTGAATATGGACTGCCCTATGAGAACCAGGAGGTCGCAGACATGGTTGACGCAATCGGTGACTATGAAGCCCGGCTTGCAGAGCCTCAGGATATGGCTCAGCTTGCCCTTTTACAGCCACCCGGAGATCAGGGAAGGAACCCAGTGCCGGGGCGGCGGAATCTCGGGGAGGGAACGAGTGCACCTCCCGGGAGCAGTGCAACAGGAGGGGTACTGGTTGCTGCGGCTACCATCCGTTCACCCCTGAAATGTTGGCACTGATTACTGCGTGGGGAAACAGAGGGACACCGGAAGAGCGGCTGCAGTTTATCACTATGGCAGTGAACAGACCCGCTTATTGCCCCCCTGTCCAACCCAGCCAAGATGAACTCAAGCTGGACCAGCACAGTCTCACCAAGTTCGTGGAAGGCACTGACCAGATTGACAGTTTCTTAAAGAACTTTGAAACGCAGTGCCGGCGGTACAAAGTGCTTCCCCAGCACAGGGTTGCACGTTTGGACCCCTTACTGTCCGGCTTGGCTAAGCAGACAATGATGGCGCTTCCAGATGAGTATGCTGATGACTACAAACACCTGAAAGAACTGTTATTGTTTCAGTACGGTTTTACCCCTGAAGCCTACCGTGGTAAATTCCGGCAGGAGGAGAGGCAGCCCCAGGAGTCCTATGTTACCTACGTGACCCGCATGGCTTTATACGGGATACGCTGGGTGGAGGGCTATGAGGCACGGACTTACCAACGCCTGCTGGACCTCATCTTTCAGGAGCAGCTCATGGAGCAGTGCTCGTCGGCGGTGAGGGCTTGGGTGTATGAAACCCAGTGACTTGGAACGGCGCTATAACAACAATTATGTGAATAAAGAAATAAAAAAATATAAAAATAAATTATAAGGTATTGCTGAAATATTCTCAACCTTCCAGGGAATATGCACTGATTCCCTTACAAGTAGTTAGGATCCAGGGCAGGAAGGGAGCAATGTCATCAGGAACACCCAGAAAAAAAGACATAAAACATCATAGTGCAGTAGATTAACTAAAAAAGTGATATACAGTATAATAACTTGGCTCTTATAGATGACCTACTTACAACAAGTAAGATAAAAAACAGCAAGTGGTTTAGAGGTGGTTCTTGGAGACTCCAGCTTGCAGTGACAGGTGGATATGGCCGCAGCATACAGCAGTAAATACTGATATCAGGCTGGATGGTATATTCATGAAGGTCTCAGCTCCCAGTCAGATACACGCAATCATTCAGGAATAGAGGGAAACCATAGTGTTGACCAGAAAACACCAGACTTTATAAATAAAAAAAGTATAGGACATGTACAGGCATACCCCGCTTTAAGGACACTCACTTTAAGTACACTCGCGAGTAAGTACATTACGCTCAATAGGCAAACTGCAGCTCACGCATGCGCAAGTCAGCACGTCCTGAACAGCAATACCGGCTCCCTACCTGTACCGAAGCTGTGCGCAAGCGGGGAGACTATAGAGCCTGTTACACATGCGTTATTTACATCAGTTATGCACGTATACTGTATGACGATTGCAGTACAGTACGTGCATCAAAAGTGGGAAAAAGGGAGTGCTTCACTTTAAGTACATTTTCACTTTACATACATGCTCCGGTCCCATTGCGTACGTTAATGCGGGGTATGCCTGTACTCACAATGTGATATACGAACAGATTCACATAAGGTTTTACTTGAGGCAGTTGGTTCGGTAAATCGGGAGATAGAAACTCCAGTCCCTTCAGTATCCCTCCTCGAGGGTGCCCCCTCGTCCGGTCGCGGAGGGGAAGCGTCTGTCGTCACGTCCGGGCCTTGCGGTGACGACTTCCGGTTGGAGCGGATAGGTGAAGGGATGATGGGATCGCCGTACCGACACTGTGCCTTCGGGGATGGAACAGCTAGCCAGACTGCGGTTCAGCTGTGCTGCTAGTCTGCTCAACGCGTTTCGCTGTATACAACAGCATCCTCAGGAGCAATGATTACGTCCCCAGTGGGTTCTTGTTAAATAGTATACACACTTAAGTAAATAATTACAAACACTCAAATAATTAAATAGTTAATTACACACAGGTTCTCCCCATAAAGGGGTACATAATCTCTGTGGTCCAAAAATACGGCGTTTAAAATATAAATATATTACATAGATTAAATTTATTAACTCCAAAAAAAATGTATTTAAAAATATAATATTATAAAGGCATTCATTTCGCATAACTCAGTTAATGAGGGGGAGAGGGGCAGAATGATTAGGGAGGGAAGAGAGAGAGAGAGAAAGCATTAATTAGTAGAACTAATATGAGTCAATAGATAACAGACCTAGAACAGCATATAATACTTAAAAAGTATAAAAATATAAATATATAAAAAAATTAGTATAAAACAGGTATATGTTCGAACGATAAAGAAGGAATCACAGTTACTAAAGGAAAGGTGTGATTTCAAAGTCTACGTTAAGACCATTAGGCATTAGAGTATTGAGTCTGTGTACCCAATACATCTCTCTTTTGCTCAAGACTTACCAGGAGGCGGCGAGGCTTGCAGATGACTATGTGGCCAGCCGAGCCCTGATGACCGCCAAAACAGTAGCCAAGGCGGCGGTGGCGGCGGCACCGGCCAAAAGGTCTGCCAATACCCCCAAATGAACTCAGAGGCCGCCTGCGGGCAGCAGTCCACCGAAGGCGGGGGAGCTCCAGCACGAGCGCCAGTGCTACAACTGCAACCGCCCTGGTCACATCAGACCAGATTGCCCGGAACCCCTGCGTTCCGGCGGACCACAACAGGGGCAACGCACCCCAGCTGCGAAGCCGGTAGCCCGCGTGCGGGTAGCTTCCACAAAGACTCCGGACCGGTCATGGAACCAACTCCCAGCGAGATGTCCCATGCAACGCCTGTCCCGGTTTCATCGGTGCCTACAGCCAGGAGCGGAGGACATCTCAGCGCGGACCTGCAGCAGACGGACGGACAAAGCAGACATCTCACCCCGGTCACAGTCGGTGACCGGCAAGCAGTCGGCTTGCTGGATTCAGGAGCTGCAGTGACCCTGGTCCGACCTGATATGGTCCGGCCAGAGGAATTGATCCCAGGCCCTGGGATACAGATCACTGTGGCCGACGGAGAGCCACGTTTCCTGCAAGTGGCCAGAATCTTTTTGGATTGGGGGGAGGGCCAGGGTGTGCGGGAGGTGGGGGTTTTACCCGGTTTGGATGCTGATGTTCTTCTTGGCAATGATCTGGGACCGATGACCTGCACCTATGACCGAGTGCCCAAGCCCGCTGCAGTGGTGGTGGTTACCCGGAGCCAGACAGCGGCAAAGGCGGCGGCGCCAGTCCCCCAGCCTTTGGGACCAATGTTAGCGGAGGGCGCAGAGGAGCCTGGGGCGGTAAGCCAGGATCAGTTGCAACCACAGACTGACTTACTGTTCCCTCTCACCCTTCCCCATTCCCCTGACAATAACATGACTGGGGGGTGGCCAGAATTAGGAGTCCAGTTTAGGGAGGCAGTGAAGGCAGACCCTACCCTGGCTGGCGTGAGACTTCGGGCGTCCGAATCTCAGGCAGGGGAGGGCACTGAGCGCTGCCTATGGTATAAGGGACTCCTGTATAGAGAAGAAGGGAACCCAGGGATAGAGGAGGGATTGACCGGTAAGCGACAGCTAGTAGTGCCCCAGGGGTACCGACAGCAACTGTTACAGGTAGCTCACTCTATTCCGTTAGCGGGACATCAGGGGGTCAACAGAACGCGAGCCCGGTTATTACAGCGTTACTACTGGCCGGGGGCATCTCGAGATGTGGGCAATTTCTGCCGCTCTTGTGATGCCTGCCAGCGAGTGGGTAAGGCGGGCGACCGTGTGAAGGCACCCCTGAAACCCCTACCGATAATAGGGGAACCCTTCCAGAAAGTAGCGATTGATCTTGTAGGACCCCTTATGATTTCTAGCAGATCCGGTAGTCCTAGTTCCTAAGAAGGACAAGACCACCCGGTTTTGTGTGGACTACCGCTTGCTCAACGCTGGGACAGTGTCAGATGCCTATCCCATGCCCCGCATGGATGAGTTATTAGATGAAGGTGATAGATAGATAGATAGATAGATAGATAGATAGATAGATAGATAGATAGATAGATAGATAGATAGATACATAGATAGATAGATAGATAGCTACATAGATAGATAGATAGATAGATAGATAGATAGATAGATACTGTGATTGATAGATACACTCTTTTTTAAAATTTTATTTTGATGTCTAGTTAGTGAACTATATTATCTAGTATACAGTGTTATTAGTATATGACAGTCCTCGCACTGTATATGTTGCAGCTTTGGGCTGCCCATTTAAGATACGCTGTTCTCCAAGATTTTTCCCGGAGACCTGTCTTGTAAATGAGCCCATTACATTAATAGCACGGCCTTCAGAATTCACACACACGTAAGGAATATGCTAATAAGTGTCTTACTGCAAGTCTGTGTAAATATAATTAGCTTGGGAAACATGTTTGGGAACGGACAGCTGGTTTTATGCTAATAGACAACGTGTTTCTCACCAACTTTACAGATCCTTAGTAACTACTGTATATGGGGGCTTTGCAACGCCTATTCAGGTCTAGGCTAGTTAGCCACAGACGTTTCCCCATGGCAATTTGGCCACCAGGACAGTTAGCCATGGCTGTTTCCCTGTGGTCATTTGGCCACTGCAGTTGACAAAGGGGAGTCCAGGGGATTCCGGCCATTTTGGGTAATGTTGATAATCTAGGACTTTAACCCCTAACCCTAATTTTAACCCTTAAAACCTTACCCCTTATTGTTAACCCCTAAATGTAATATTCCTAACCTTAACCCCTAGCTCTAATCCGAACCTTAACAGTAAACCCTCAACCCCAAACCCTTAACCATAATATCCCTACCCTTAACCCTAACCCCCAATCCTAACCATAACCCCTAACCATAATATCCCTACCCTTAATCCTAACAACCAACCTTAACCCAAACCCTTAACCATAATATCCCTACCCTTAACCCTAACCCCCAATCCTAACCTTAACCCCTAACCATAATATCCCTACCCTTAACCCTAACCCCCAATCCTAACCTTAACCCCTAACCATAATATCCCCACCCTTAACCCTAACCCCCAATCCTAACCCTAACCCTTAACCATAATATCCCTACCCTTAACCCTAACCACCAATCCTAACCCTAACCCTTAACCATAATGTCCCTACCCTTAACCCTAACCCCCAATCCTAACCCTAACCCTTAACCATAATATCCCTACCCTTAACCCTAACCCCCAATCCTAACCTTAACCCCTAACTATAATATCCCTACCCTTAACCCTAACCCCCAATCCTAACCTTAACCCCTAACTATAATATCCCTACCCTTAACCCTAACCCTAAACCGTATGACCGTTTGTCCCATTCCTCCCGATTCAGTATGACACATTCACTTCTATTCAGGCTGACAGTAGGTAGTGAGTTGGTAAGTGTGTTGTGCTATTGCAAATGGAACCTATACATTGGGTTTTATGCGCACCTGTCAAGTTACATCTGCACCTTCTTCTTTCTATTGATAACACATATTATTTTTTAAGAAAATTGAAGTTAAAAAGGCCCTCTCCATTTGTCCCAAGAGCATAAATGTTGTATAAATCTTTAAAAAAATAAAAATAATAAGAGGTTTTAATGTTTAACGGGTTTAGATATTCTGGCGATCAGCCGCAGGACCGCTACTTGTTTCTACTACTTCTCTGAAATGAAATGACCATGTTTGACCTCTCTATAAAACTGCTGCCGACCTCTCTATAAAACTGCTGCCGACCTCTCCGGGGCAATATTAGCCCTTTCCCCACAAAACTATCAAATACAAATCCCACGCGTGAGCACATTCACACGTCTCAGACAGCTCAGCGACCCTGCCCTTCCCCATTATCTCTTAGCATACAGTGCTTCCACTGCCACCAGGGATTCTGGGTAATGACATGCAAATGAGCACTCCGTGTCACCTTTTGCTTCTTCTCTATTTTAACATGGAACCCCTAGAAGCTTATGCCTGCCGTATTACACGGCTTTTCCGCACAGCCGGGGTTAAAGAAGTGTAGAGCCAGTATCCCTACTCACAGACAGTTGTGTAAAATGTTGAGTGTTTAACCTGTCTTTTTGCCAGAGCAATCAGTGTGTTTTATTCTGCTGTCTATCTGTCTGCAGAAAAAAGCTCAGCTTTTACCCCTCAGTGTCCTGCAGAATAATAAAGGGAAATACACACACATTAATACACAGAAGCACACACACACACACAGATACACATACAGTACATTAACACACTGATACACATACACATTAACACACTGATACACATACACATTAACACACTGATACACATAAACACACTGATACAAATACACATTAACACACTGATACACATATACATTAACACACTGATACACATACACATTAACACACTGATACACATTCAGACACATTGATACAATTAAGCACAAACAGACACATTGATGCACATATACTGTACACTAATACATGGATACACCTAGACACACACATTGAGACATGTACCCAGATACACAAAGACCTACAAATGCTAGTCCTACACTGCTGACATTGTAATCCTGGGCTTAATTGGCTTACAAGAGTGCTACTGTAGGTGTTTTCTACAAGTCTCACAATAAGGATGGCTCCTGGCTTACCTTCACTAAATGGCCTTTGAAAGAGTGTAAATAATTCAGGACAATGCTGCCTAAAAGAGCAAAAATAACACCAGGAACATAAAACCCCCATTTAGAGCCTCGCCCGTCCCTGCCCCCACCACCCCGTGTGAGCCTTGCCCGTCCCTGCCTCCACCACCCCGTGTTACCCCTAATATTGTTTTATATTTCCTTAATACCTGTCCTGTTGGTGACCCATGAGGACTGGAGTGGCCCTGCCCTGGCCTACGATGTGTCCTACTGCATGTTAATTACCTCCTCCTCCTCTTTCTCCGTTGCTCACCGCTTGCATGAAATCGTTTTATAAGACAACAGTAGATGTTACATGTGCGAGTGCTTTCCGTGTATCGGAAATTACATAGATGTTTAGTTGGGAGGTTTTAAGAAAAGGAGGTGAATGAACTACAATGTATAGTAATGCTAAGTATGAATTTGGGCAGATATCTATAGGTACACACGGGGGAGCCAGAGCTGTCTGTTTCCAATGACTCACCGACATACGGCGCGTCTTCACCACCACCCTCCCCAACCTGCCTCTCCCCGCCTTCCCAATCTGGCCCGGCATCTTAACAAGCTGTTCCCTGTTAGCTTTAATAGCTCCTCCTGGGATGTTCTTCAAACAAGACTGTTATCTGAGCCATTAGAGAACAGTAACATCTGCAACAGGTTATTGTGGAGTAAAGAAACCGCATACAAGGAGCTGGTATTAATCAGACGTGGAAATCCTGTGCTGGGGATTTGGATATGTGCACACTTTGCTACTTTGCAGAAATAGAGAAGGCATAGGGAGGATCTGTAGCAAGGATGTCGCAGTTTGCTCCTTTGTGTGGTTAATGAGGTTTTATGCTTCTTTAGACCTGAAGGATTTCGTTTAAATGAAGAGAAGGAAAACCTGTGCTAGTGACAGATGTAAATTTTCATTTATCCTATTGTAATACTGCTCTGAGCAACTCCTCCACTTACAGTACTGCTCCTTTTAAATCTTCAGTGATTGGCATCATAATCACTCTCTATAATTCCTCTCCCCGCCGCTCCTATAACCACTCCCTATAATTCCCCCCACCCATCTGCTCATTCTATAAGTCCTCCCCTATCTACTCCTATAACCACTTTCTATAACTCCGCCCCTAACTGCTCTTATAAATCCTCCCATAACCCTCCCTATAACTCCTCCCCAATCTGCTCCTATAACCGCTCCCTATAACTCCTCCCTTAACTGCTCCCTATAAAACCTCTCCAACTCCTCCTATAAGAGCTCCCTTTAAACTCTCCCTGTACTATAACTCCTCCCCTAACTGCTCTTATAACCTCTCCCTATAACTCCTCCACTAACTGCTCCCATAACTGCTCCCTATAACTCCTCCCCTAACTGCTCCTATAACCGCTCCCTATAACTCCTCACATAACTGTTCCTTTAACCGCTCCCTATAACGCCTTCCATAACTGCTCCCTATAACTCCTCCACTAACTGCTCCCATAACTGCTCCCTATAACTCCTCCCCTAACTGCTCCTATAACCGCTCCCTATAACTCCTCCCATAACTGTTCCTTTAACCGCTCCCTATAACACCTTCTATAACTGCTCCCTAAAACTCCTCCCCTAACTGCTCCCATAAACTGCTCCCTATAACTCCTCCCCTGACTGCTCCCATAACTGCTCCCTATAACTCCTCCCCTAACTGCTCCCATAACTGCTCCCTATAACTCCTCCCCTAACTGCTCCTATATCCGCTCCCTATAACTCCTCCCCTAACTGCTGCTATAATCGCTCCCTATAACTCCTCCCATAACTGCTGCTATAATCACAACCTATAACTCCTCCCCTAACTGCTCCTATAACTCCTCCCCTAACTGCTCCTATAACTCCTCCCCTAACTGCTCCACTAACTGCTCCTATAACCGCTCCCTATAACTCCTGTGTAGACCTCTGTAAAATATTTTGAGATTTCCCATACAAAGTTCCATGAGACCAGCACTGAAAATGCATTCAATATACACAGTATTCTGTTTGCTACAGTACCTGTTTCCTTCATCCATAGAATAACAGGAATAGAATTCCTTTATTGACCCTTGTGTAACCTTATTGATAAACCTTACTGTTCCAAAACACTCAGACCTATGAATCACCCACTTGCTGACAGCAACACGCGGCTTCGCTTCTAAGTGTTGGAAGCTCCAACTCTCACGTGCAAGTAATACAGACCAATTGGTATCAGATCCATGGGGGCCTCCACAGTCCAGCTTTGTCCCCTAAGTTTATCATCAGTACACATAACCACCTACAGGCATATCCCGCTTTAAGGACACTCACTTTAAGTACACTCGCGAGTAAGTACATATCGCCCAATAGTCAAAAGGCAGCTCACGCATGCGCCTGTCAGCACGTCCTGAACAGCAAAGTTGAACTCCCTACCTGCACCGAAGCTGTGCACAAGCGGGAAGACTATAGAGCCTGTTACACATGCCTTATTTACATCAGTTATGCACGTATATGATGATTGCAGTACAGTACATGCATCGATAAGTGGAAAAAAGGTAGTGCTTCACTTTAAGTACATTTTCGCTTTACATACATGCTCCGGTCCCATTGCGTACGTTAATGCGGGGTATGCCTGTATTTGTTTTACTGAAACTAGATGCTAAAGGGGTCTCCTGGGTGCAATACTGGGGCAAAATCTGTGCAAAAGAATGTATCAATGTCAAAACTTCCATTACTTTCAATAGGATTCCCTTTCTTTGATAAATATGGTGCTGTTTTTGCACTTGCTTTTGCTTCAGTTTTGAAACCCGGATACTTTAGTAAATAGATCACACCATTTCTTTCCCCCCCCCCCCCTGCCAACATATCGTATTTACCACGGGCCATGTAAGACCTCTTATATTGTACTGTAATGCTTAACTATGTCAGAGGCGACCAACTCCAGTCTTAAAGGGCTACCAACAGGTCAGGTTTTCAGGATATCCCTGCATCAGCATAGGTTGCTCAATCAGTGGCTCAGTCATAATGACTGAACCACCTGTGCTGAAGCAGGGATATTGTGAAAACCTGGCCTGGTGGTGGCCCTTGAGGTCTGGTGTTGGCCGCCCCTGCACTATGTGATATGCAATATCTACCCAATAGCTCTACCTATGTCACCATCAAACCTTCCTCCTTTCTACATTCTGTACTCTCGCCCTTCCTAGCCACCACTGTCATTGAAACAGGACAAATAGTCAATTACAATATGGTTTTAGGAGGTCCTGCTGCTGGGGGGTTTCGGTTAATTGACTCCAACACTCTGTTTTTTATGAATCAGGTGGGGAAGTACAAGGACCGGAGCCTGCAAATGAAGTATTATGTGTGGCCTCGTTTTGAGCTGTACCCCAATTCGGAGGAACATGAGGACGACCACCTGAGCATCGTCACCCTGGAGGAAGCGCCATTTGTCATTGTCGAAGATGTGGACCCATTGAGTGGCACCTGCATGAGGAACACTGTGCCCTGCCGCAAGCAGATACGCATCGAGTATGACCGGTCTATCGCCTTCTGTCTATCACCTACTCAGTATGCTTTGAAGTTGTCTTCTCCTGGCGTCAGAAGATTGAGGCCCTATTCCAATGAATGGGGCTAAAAGTTTCCCAAAAAGGGGAAAGACGGCTTAAAAGCATATTAAATAGGGACCCTTCTGTCTGGCTCCTAATCACCTTTCAGTGTTTACCAAGATGAAATGAACACATACGGAGAGATTTAATAAGATCTGATGGAGGTCATCACATTGTGATCTTGTGTTAACTGGTTAATGCAGGATCACAGTGCGATAACCAATTAGTGAATCCCAACAGTACTGTAGTTGGCTAAACATTGTCATTTATTATCCGTAAGGTACAACCTAGAGACCCAACAGTTCCCTTCATCATTCAATTGAAACTAAGGTTGCAGGGGGTTCTTTTTATGGAGAAGATTTTGCAGATGCAGCTTATGTCAGTAGCTGGATGTTAAAAAATAAAGGCCAAGCTCCCTACCTGACCATTCAGCACCCAGGATTCAGCCCCTGGCCAGCTCTGTATCTGACCATTCATGGTTATCTCTATCTATTATATTTATATCTCTATCCTTGACCATTCAGCACCCTGGCCAGCTCCCTCCCAGAGTCTCTGTTTAATCCATCCTGCTACTAGATTAAAGTCTCCATGCTACTAAAGGGATTCATACAAACAGACCGCGAATAAAGAGCATTGTGAGCCAGAATGAGACAAAAAAGTAAAGCAAAGGATATGTTTGAGAGCCCACCCCAGGGCATTAATAGGGATTTCCCTCGCATTCTGTATTGACTGAAGCAGCTGGGGTACCTACCTGTTAGAATACTGCACCCTCAAACACACAACCAAAGCTTTAGTGTAGAGCATATAAAAGTGTTAAAGTGCTTCCCCACCTGATTACTCTCTCTGTTAATGTGGGGTCGGTGTCAGGATGAGCAGCTGTTCTCACATCACATAAGTAGCACTGAGTCAATGCACCAAAGTGCAGCACGGCACAGATTGGACAAATTTGGGCAATCACGTCCTTTATTCTATTTTTTATTCATTTGATTGCCTTTTTTCTTTAATGCTTCTAACTTAGAATTGCAAATGTGCCCAGATTGGAAACATGAGGGACTCGTCCACGAAAACGAAGGCTCCCGTGTAAGGGTATTTTGTCGAAAGCTTTTCATTTTCCAAGTCTTTGATGGATTGCTGCTTTAAATAGCTGCTAATGGAGATGGGGGATGCTTCACTGCCTGACATCTGCAGAGATCTTTAAATGCGCCAATCCTTTATCCTTCCTTAAGAAATAAAAATGACCTTTAGCCTGTGTTTCTCACGGTGACTGTCTGAGACGGACAGATCTCAGTGCTCTGAACGAAGCAGTGATGACAGTTACAGACATGCCCTGTGTCATTGGCTGAGATGTTATCATGTCATAAGGCATATGTCAATAAAAAAAAACCGACAAATAGCTTCTGTATAGAATTCAAGGCTATCGCTTGCACAGTGTATCATGTCCTCTACAAAATGTCAGAGAGGTCCCATACAATCCCCCAGCTATTACTATTTTTTGGCTCTAATATTAGGATGAGAAATGTAACCTCCTTCGTTCCAATGATGCTCGCTATATATATATATATATATATATATATATATATATATATATATATATATATATATATATATGAGAACAATAGGCAATCCGTCAGATAAATCAAGATGATGGGTGCAAATCCTGTAGAAAGTAACTTAGGCAATACGATACCGTGTGTGAGACGAATATCAAAAGGCAGCACTTCAATGGATAGTCAAAAAAGTTTGTATTATAAAGACATCATAACCAAATGTATAATATGTAAAATGTATAATACAAACTTTTTTGACCATCCATTGGAGTGCTGCCTTTTGATATTCGTCTCACACACGGTATCGTATTGCCTATATATATATATATATATATATATATATATATATATATATATATATATATATATATATATATATATATATATATATAGTGTGTACATATATATAATCTTTCTCCAAATATATACTGTATATATATATATATATATATATATATATCTATATATATATACATATACATACAATCTCTCTTTAAACGTTATGTATATCATCTGATAATATTTGTGTGCATATACATATATTCAAATCTGCGCATGTGTGTATATATGTGTGTGTGTGTGTGTGTATATATATATATATATATATATATATATATATATATATATATATATATATATTAATATATATATATATATATATATATATATATATATATTAATATATATATAATATGCACATATATAACATATTTTAATCTCCATATGCTATATACAGTATACATATATATATAACCTCTTATCTCTATATTATATATAAATATCTATATATACATTTATATTTGTGTATATATATATATGTATATATACTGTGTATATATATATGTATATATACTGTGTATATATATATAGATATATATATATATCTATATATATATACACACAAATAATTCAGTAAACGTAATCCTGCTAAATAATGTGTATTGTGTTTGTTTATCAGAAATGCAGTAAGAAAATAGAAATAATTGAGAACGTATTTCTGCAATATTATAAGAGATTTTAATATTAAGAGAGAATATATGCCATGTTATAAAACATGTCTGTTTTAAAAGCCTCCATGTTCAACAAAGTAAGATAGAGTTGTCATGGCCATAGGCAGAGATGGAATATAATCAAAAGCAGACAGACAGAATCCACATTACTGTAAGTGTTCATAGGTTGCTATGGCAAGGACCTTTCCCTGAAGGGAATGGAAAGAGACTGCAGGAGGCATGTCAGTCTTCCAGTCCTCATCTTAATCTTGTTCTGATCATTAGGAACCGCACAGAAGAGGGAGGAAACTACATCAAGAGATGCTGCAAGGGCTTCTGCATAGATATCCTGAAGAAAATCGCAAAGAATGTCAAATTCACCTATGATCTGTATCTGGTGACCAACGGCAAGCATGGCAAGAAGATCAATGGGACGTGGAATGGCTTGGTCGGAGAGGTGAGGCTTGATGAACATACTGTATACTGACTAATACATTCCTGGTAGAAGGTACAGGATGGAGGAAGAGATCAGACGCTAGATTGGGAAGGTCTCCGGGGTAGTATAAGGATGTACTTATTCGCTGAAAGAGTAGTGGATCTACTGAACAGACTCCCAGCAAAGGTGTTGGAAGCTAATAATTTAGCACTGTTTATAGAAGCGGTTTCATTCCGCTACTTCTGAACATGTCACACCGTGTGGTTTGGCAATGACAACTTTGGAGCTGTTAGAATAGGACCCATCGTCTGTAGCCTCTGTCCTTATCTCACATGTATCCCAGTGCTTTATCTTTCTCCCCCTTCCCCACTCTAGGTGGTGACCAAACGTGCCTACATGGCTGTAGGATCTCTCACCATCAATGAGGAGCGCTCCGAAGTTGTGGATTTCTCTGTACCTTTCATAGAGACTGGCATTAGCGTCATGGTGTCAAGGAGCAATGGGACAGTCTCTCCCTCTGCATTCCTCGGTAACTTATTAACAGAGGGGAAGGGAGATCCAATACCACATCCCTTATACAGCCCCCTGTTCATTTAAATATCATTGGTAATACTGAAATATTTCGCTACGGTATTTATTTCACTTGACAAATTGAGCATGTATATATCATTTCTCCTCCTCCCTATCTTTTTGTTTCACTGCTACTTCCTTCTCTCAATCTCTCTTCCTTCCATTCCTCCTTTCCGGTCTCACACTCTCTCTCCATTTCTCTATCTCACCCTCTCACTCCTCCCTCACTCTTTACTTCTCCCTCCCTCTGTTCCCCTCTCTCTCTCACACACATTTTTTCTCTCCTTTGCTCTTTCTCTCTTTCTCTCCCCCCCCCCTCTCTATCTCTCTCTCGCGCTCTTCACACCTCTCTTCCCTTATCCCTTCCTTCTTTATCCCATTCTATCCTCAGAGCCGTTCAGTGCCGATGTTTGGGTCATGATGTTCGTGATGCTGCTTATCGTCTCTGCTGTGGCTGTGTTCGTGTTTGAGTATTTCAGCCCGGTGGGGTACAACAGGTGCCTTGCAGACGGCCGAGGTAAGACTATAGTGCTTTGTCTCATAAAGCTATCTTCCCATGTTAGCTATAGTTAATAAGCTTGGTGTATCCAATGTCCTTTCCAGTCCCAATATGACCCCACTCCTAAAAGAACACAGCAACCATCAGTAGACTAAGGCCATATCCATGAAGCAGTGCTACGCTGTAAGGCACGTAATGCTTATTAAGGGGTTCTACAGCTTAGTACTGCTTAATACATGGGCCTTATTGCTTTGTAACAAGTCAGCAACTTGATCATCCCATCCACATGATGCTTTCTGTTTCAGCACTCATTACTCCATCAATATGTCTCATCCAGTCTACTATACAGTGTCTAAATTGCACATATAATACTCTCGATCGGGGGTTAGGGCATACACATATGTTATTTTAGCTTTCCAACTTCCTCCCTTTTTAGAGAGTGGGGTGAGTAAGTGTAGAGCCAATAACCCATTCAGGAATAGCTTCACTCTTAGTTTTGACATGTGTTTACAAAACGTTCCTGCATATTTTGGAAATGTAATGTAAACTGTCGGGTATTTTGCCGTCTTTACTGTCAAGCTTTAACCGTTCTTACCATTTCAACTTGAGTAGAGCTGATGCTCCATTGGACAAGTTCAATCACAGAATATGTCTGAGATGGGGAAATGTGTTGCTAATTTAAAGTGTATAGACCTCACTGAAAGTATTAAATCAACAATCACTTGCTTCACTTTATAGATGAAATCTGATTGCCATTACTGGAGTAAGGAAGATATTTTCTTCCCATTATGAGACATTATTGAGGAATGTTTCACTGGGATTTTCTGTGTGCCTTCCTCTGGATCAGTAGAGCAATAAACATAAGATGAGTATCTCACCCAATTAGAATTTAACGTAGGTTGAACTCAGTGGATAGATGTCTTTTTCCAACTTACAGTAATCTACAGTCTTATGTTGCTATGTTCCTCAGCCCCCATCCATATATTCAATGTATCTGCTTGCTACATCTCTCTATTTAAGGTTTGCCGTTCCATCATTTTCACTTTTCTCTTTGGTTTCTCTCTTGGCGATTTACAGAGCCTGGTGGTCCTTCATTCACCGTAGGAAAAGCCATTTGGCTGCTTTGGGGCCTGGTGTTCAATAACTCTGTGCCTGTGCAGAACCCAAAGGGAACCACCAGCAAGATCATGGTATCGGTCTGGGCCTTCTTTGCTGTCATCTTCCTGGCCAGTTACACAGCCAACCTTGCTGCCTTCATGATCCAAGAGGAGTATGTGGACCAGGTGTCCGGCCTGAGTGATAAAAAGGTATGGGACCAGAAAAGAGAACAAATGAAGGGCCAATAATATTAATAAGAATAAGCAGAATATTAGAACCTCAATGTTTTGGGATATAGCATTTTGGCATTGGGAAAAATAATCACAACAGTCGTTATAGAAAAATAGTCATATTCGTTTAATTGTAATAATATGTTTAAAAAAAGAATGCTGGAGTTTTGAGTTGTATAACCCAAATGTTAGGAGAAATAACAGTTATGATAATGATGAAAGCAAAATAATAAAACAATCATCGGTGTTTTATGCTTTGTAACTGCGGCTTGATTCTGTCATTATGAAGCCGTAATAAACCCTGAAATTTTGCCATCATTTATAATTTCTTAATGCACAAGTACATGCTTTGGTGATTTTTCACTGCATCTGAAACAAACTCTAGAGAAGGTAAAAATTCCCAAGGGGGAAAGGCACTAAAGATTTGGATGGTCGTCAAGCTCCTTGCCAAGGGAACTGGAAGTGACAAAGCGTGAACATGCAGGATAGAGGGCTTCCTAAAAAGGCTCCCGTGAAACCTGACTCATCCCTCAGCCCCAAGAAACGATGCGGACAGACACGGCCTGATGAGACCTTCTGACTCAACGCAGCGGAGACGGCATGGGCTGCCAGATCCAAATCCTTCCTGACAGATCAAAGCAACTTCAGGCTTATCAGCTCATCACTGGAAATGTTGATGCCGCGTAGTTAGGCTGGAAAATGTTGTAAAACGGTTATTTAAGGCAGTCATTTCCAACTAACTCTCATGGAAACCTGGAAACTCTATGTTTTTTATGTTAAGGACCATTGTGGGCAAAAAGTTTAATAGACCTGTCTCAGTCCACGCAAACTGCCACCATACGTAAACTTTCACTCTCCCAAACACAGAAGGAGCCCCCCAATATCCAATGATACGTTGTCACTGCAAAGATTATTAATGGGTTCGAAAGTGGATTAGACATTGCCATGGAAGGCAAGTCCATACATGGCTATTAGTGAGATGGACAAAAAAAACAGGCTCCTCATGTGAGTCATTGTCACCTCCAAATGTTGGCATTAGGGAGTAAATAACTTGAGGTGCGTGTCTTGTTCTCTACTCTCCTAGAAGCTACAGTATCAGTGGTGTGGCTGTTACCTGTAGATGGATGTTTACTGCATTCTACCACTTTGTAGAGCTGGAAGACACCTTGCAGCCCATGCAAGTCAATGAACTGTACAGTATGGTGTCTTCCAGTATCAGAAAATGTCTTCTGGCCGAAGACTGCTTAGTAAATATGGGCTATGACCTTTGGCATGAAGGACCATTTGGTGTGACTCACTGTTGCTACAGTAGTTCTGATGTCCAGTTACACGCAAACAGTGCCTCAACTCAGATAGTACACACAGAACTTAAATCTTTATCAGATTAGAATATACATGTAGAGTTTGTGAACACACACAAAATAAATATGTGACCCTTTGGTCTTTTCAATGAAGATTATGGGGCTTATTCTAGATCAGCCGAGGTGGCCGATCGGGCCATTTCGGCTAATATACCCACTGAAGTCAACCAGCAGATCAGTATCGGTTCCCAGACTGGTTTATACACTATATACTAGTACAGGTAATCTTTGTATTGATCCCTGGTCAGCCTTAGGGGGGCTTATTTAATGTCTGCCATAGGGCCGCTTTCAGAGGAAAATCTCAGTTGACTTCAGTGGGTATATTAGCCTAACCTACCCCGCCCCCCCCCCCCCTATGTCGCCTTGTGTCGGGTCATTCTATCTGCTGGCGATGATCACACATCGCCCAGCAGACGGAGGCACGCGCACGCTGCGTCGTGAAGCCCCCTGTGTGAACGCGGCCTTAGGATCATTAGTCCATCCTTTGGCCAGAGTGTGATGAGCCTGCACACCACAGCAAGGTTAACCCTCCTACACTGCCTGCACATGCTCTCATTACCGCAATATGGGAGGTAAAAGTCTCTCAATAGACTGCTTATCACAGGTATATACATCTCAACCCCGTTATAGCGTGATCCGTTACAACGCAAATCCGCTTATAACGCAATCCAAGCGTGGCTCACAATTTTCGTAATTATGAATACTTTACAACACGATTGTTGGTATCTTAAAGACTAAGTTAAGTTATGGTGAGTAAAAAAAGTGACAAAAACCTGGGTGATAATGGTGAAAGGCGGGGTTGCAGACCTGCCTAAGACATGCAAATGACCATACAGTATATTTGCATTTGCTATATGCTTTGCTGTGGAGGGTTTTTGTCACATTTTTACTCACCATAACTTAACTCAGTATGGTAAACCTCATCCTTTCGCTTCATTGCATAGCCAGTTAACCAACCCCACTCTGATGAGACCCATTAAGGTCAAAACAGCTGTCTGTGGGTGGGTTTTCTGGCTATGCATCTTAACCCTGGCTGTGCTCAAAGCTGTGACCATGCAGCAAGCTTAAGCCTATAGGGAACCATGTATAAAATGGTTTTTGAAGCAAAAAGTGGCACTGTGTGCTCATTTGTATGTCATTTCCCAGAATCCCTTGCTGCAGTGGAAGTGCTGTGTGCTGGGTGATAATGGTGAAAGGCGGGGTTGCAGACCTGCCTAAAACATGCAAATGAGCATACAGTATATTTGCATTTGCTCTAAATATATATATATAAATATACACACACACACACACACACACACAAACTCTGTGCTCATTTGCATGTGATTTCCCAAAATCCCTTGCTGCAGTGGAAGTACTGTATGCTAGGTGAAAGGCAGGGTTGCAGACCTGTCTAAGACATGTGAATGTGCTCACAAGTGATATTATTGATAGATAGATAGATAGATAGATAGATAGATAGATAGATAGATAGATGTTAATATATTTTTTCATTGTATGCAGTATATATGATGGGTGTATGTATACATAGTTGGAAATAAATACACGTTTATTATGATCCCAAGTGATGAAGTATAAATCAATAGAGTTTGTAGTATAATACAACAGCCTAGAACATATTCTACACCGAGTGCGGCCGTGCCTGAGCCTCTGCTTACTCTGCTCCCCTGACAGTGCACTTCAAAGGTATATAGTCAGCATGTCAGTTTAATTGTAGCCAGTCAGAATCAAAGCTCTATCCTGACCAATCAACAGATGCTTTTAGCTACATCATTATGCAAATGGTACTTCCAAGCACTTAACAATAGTTCTCTCCAAATCCTTCATCTGAAGCACATCTCTAAACTACTAATCAGTCTTTACCAGGCACTGGAAAATTCCCAGTCTGCAATAGTCCTAAGGGTCACCTAAGGACACATGTTTAAGCTGACCCTCTTTGTAACTGTACTGCTTGCCATATGAATGCAAATCATAGTAATGTCTAAAAACATATCATATATGACTAATAGCGCTTTTGCCCATTCAAAATAAATTAGTAGCCAGCCACCCTATAGTAAATAAAAGTTGTTCTTACCCCTGCCAGGATGAAGGCCATCCTCGTCATCCTCTTCTGTGTCACCAACATTTACATAAAACCCCAGCTACTGGCCAGTAACCCCTTAATTAACTTAGCGGTTAGTAACCGTTATGCTAATTAAGGGGTTAACACTCCGCCCCATCCGGGAGGCCTAACCACCCACCCTGGTGCAACTACAACCTTTACCCACCTTCTTTGCCACCAACAAACTAGGCACTGCTATTTAAAGCTGCAGTTCAGTCTTTTTTTTTTATTATTTATTTTTTTACTTCAATAGTTTCATGTGTGCAATCTCTAATTACCTAAAGAACTGTATAGCTGCAGGTCAATTCGTTCTCCGTCTATTGATAGGTTGAAATTTGGTGACATATTTTGTGAAGGTATCTGTTTATATTCTGCTTTTCTGACAGTGGAAGCTCATGAATATTCATGAGCACTCCTGCACTGACATGTGCTAGAGGGAGGGCAGGGCTGACAAAGGGGTGTGCCAGGGCTTGTGACAGGACACGAAGGGGCAGTGCCTTAGCAAATGGCTGTTAAAATAGAATACAAGAAAATTGGTCTTTCAAAGTTGTTTTTTTTAAAACAGAAAATGCTAAAAGTATTTTTTCTTACTACAGAATTGATTTATTAAAAAAAAATACACATGCAGGATATTGACTGAACTGCAGCTTTAACCCTTTCATTACCACTAAGGTAATGAGGGTTGCATGTTACTTTATTTTTATTACATAGGATTGAATCCCGGGGTCCCCGGAGCTGAAAGTAATGCGGATCAGCACCGGAGACCCCCGGCTTCAATCCGATGCAGTAAAAATAAAAAAAACTCTGTCTGATTCAAATCGCGGTTCCGCTCTCGCGCTGCCCTTTAGGTGACGATGCGCTTAGAAGTTTAAAGAACCTATAAGAACACAATGTAGGGTGATATTATTAAACAGGATTGGGATCTTGATGAAAGAGTTTACTTTTATACTATATTCACCCCAACACCGTATTCCGCCCCAATATATATATATATATATTTATATATATTGTAACATCCCTGTTTTCACTAACCATTGTTCAGTAATTGTTTAGTACTTTTTATGTCGATTTTTAAAACTTTTGAGTAACTGACAAATCGAAATCTTACTGCTCATAAAGCGTAAAACCCCCGATCGAATCTCACATTAAAGAAGGGGTGTAAAATGTTACTACCTCCAACAACAAGGAGGCAGGAACGCATTCGCTGCCGGCAAAAGGTTCCCTGAACCTATTATTTTTCACTGCATGAGCAAAGGATTGTGGGTATGTTATCTTTAATGAAATCCTAATTTAATTTCAGCTGAATTTCATGCTTTAGTGGAAAGCTGCAGTTTGCTTTTTTTTTAATGAATAATGTATTTTAATCCAAGTAATAACCGTGGCCTAATTTTAAACAATAGCTTGTGAAGATAGACTCTGAAGCCAACCCAGAGTGAGAACCCAAAAGAACTTGGCAGGATTACAAACAGCCATACAAAAGAGCAACTGTGTTATATATTGTGTTATACTGTATGTAACTGTGTTATATTCTATACATTGTGTTATACGGTATGTAACTGTGTTATATTCCATACATTCTGTTATACTGTGTGTACTGTGTTATATTCCATACATTGTGTTACACTGTGTGTAACTGTGTCATATTATATACATTGTGTTATACTGTATGTAACTGTGTTATATTCTATACATTGTGTTATACGGTATGTAACTGTGTTATATTCCATACATTCTGTTTTACTGTGTGTAACTGTGTTATATTCTATACATTGTGTTATACGGTATGTAACTGTGTTATATTCCATACATTCTGTTATACTGTGTGTACCTGTGTTATATTCTATACATTGTGTTATACTGCGTGTAACTGTGTTATATTCCATACATTGTGTTATACTGCGTGTAACTGTGTTATATTCCATACATTGTGTTATACTGCGTGTAACTGTGTTATATTATATACATTGTGTTATACTGTATGTAACTGTGTTATATTCTATACATTGTGTTATAATGTATGTAACTGTGTTATATTCTATACATTGTGTTATACTGTATGTAACTGTGTTATATTCCGTACATTGTGTTATACTGTGTGTACCTGTGTTATATTCTATACATTTTGTTATAGTGTGTGTAACTGTGTTATATTCCATACATTTTGTTATACTGTGTGTACCTGTGTTATATTCTATACATTGTGTTATACTGTGTGTAACTGTGTTATATTCTATACATTGTATTATACTGTATGTAACTGTGTTATATTCCATACATTGTGTTATACTGTGTGTAACTGTGTTATATTCCATACATTGTGTTATACTGTATGTAACTGTGTTATATTCCATACATTGTGTTACACTGTGTGTAACTGTGTTATATTCCATACATTGTGTTATACTGTATGTGACTGTGTTATATTCTATACATTGTGTTATACTGTGTATAACTGTGTTATATACTATACATTGTGTTATACTGTATGTAACTGTTATATTCCAAAAATTGTGTTATACTGTGTGTAACTGTGTTATATTCCATACATTGTGTTATACTCTATGTAACTGTGTTATATTCCATACATTGTGTTATACGGTGTGTAATTGTGTTATATTCCATACATTGTGTTACATTGTGTGTAACTGTGTTATATTCCATACATTGTATTATACTATGTGTAACTGTGTTATATTCCATACATTGTGTTATACGGTGTGTAACTGTGTTATATTCCATACATTTTGTTACATTGTGTGTAACTGGGTTATATTCCATACAATGTGTTATACTGTATGTAACTGTTATATTCCATACATTGTGTTACACTGTGTGTAACTGTGTTATATTCCATACATTGTGTTACACTGTGTGTAACTGTGTTATATTCCATACATTGTGTTACATTGTGTTATATTCCATTCATTGTGTTATACTGTATGTAACTGTGTTATATTCCATACATTGTGTTATACTGTATGTAACTGTGTTATATTTTATACATCGTGTTATACGGTGTGTAACTGTGTTATATTCCATACATTGTGTTACATTGTGTGTAACTGTGTTATAATCTATACATTTTGTTATACTGTGTGTAACTGTTATATTCCATATATTGTGTTATACTGTGTGTAACTGTGTTATATTCCATACATTGTGTTATGCTGTGTGTAACTGTGTTATATTACATAAATTGTGTTACATTGTGTGTAACTGTGTTATATTCCATACATTGTGTTATACTGTGTGTAACTGTTATATGCCTTACATTGTGTTATACTGTGTGTAACTGTGTTATATTCCATACATTGTGTTATGCTGTGTGTAACTGTGTTATATTCTATACATTGTGTTACACTGTGTAACTGTGTTATATTCCATACATTGTGTTATACTGTGTGTAACTGTTATATTCCATGCATTGTGTGTAACTGTGTTATATTCCATAAATTGTGTTACATTGTGTGTAACTGTGTTATATTCTATTCATTGTGTGATACTGTATGTAACTGTGTTATATTACATACATTGTGTTATACTGTGTGTAACTGTTATATTCCATACATTGTGTTATACTGTATGTAACTGTGTTATATTCTATACATTGTGTTACACTGTGTAACTGTGTTATATTCCATACATTGTGTTACACTGTGTGTAACTGTGTTATATTCTATACACTGTGTTATACTGTGTAACTGTGTTATATTCCATACATTGTGTTACATTGTGTGTAACTGTGTTATATTCCATATATTGTGTTATACTGTGTGTAACTGTTATATTCCATACATTGTGTTACACGGTGTGTTACTGTTTTATAGTCCATACATTGTGTTAAATTGTGTGTAACTGTGTTATATTCCATACATTGTGTTACATTGTGCGTAACTGTGTTATATTCTTACCATTGTGTTATACTGTGTGTAACTGTGTTATATTCCATACATTGTGTTATACTGTGTGTAACTGTGTTATATTCCATACATTGTGTTATACTGTATGTAACTGTGCCATATTCCATATATTGTGTTATACTGTGTGTAACTATGCTATATTCTATACATTGTGTTATACTCTGTGTAACTGTGTTATATTCCATACATTGTGTTACATTGTGTGTAACTCTTATATTCCATACATTGTGTTATACTGTGTGTAACTGTTATATTCCATACATTGTGTTACACGGTGTGTTACTGTTTTATATTCCATACATTCTGTTAAATTGTGTGTAACTGTGTTATATTACATACATTGTGCTATACTGTGTTATATTCTATACATTGTGTTATACTGTCTAACTGTGTTATATTCCATACATTGTGTTACATTGTGTGTAACTGTGTTATATTCTTTATATTGTGTTATACTGTGTGTAACTGTGTTATATTCCATACATTGTGTTATACTGTGTGTAACTGTGTTATATTCCATACATTGTGTTATACTGTGTGTAACTGTGTTATATTCCATACATTGTGTTATACTGTGTGTAACTGTTATATTCCATACATTGTGTTACACTGTGTGTAACTGTGTTATATTCTATACATTGTGTTATACTGTGTAACTGTGTTATATTCCATACATTGTGTTACATTGTGTGTAACTGTGTTATATTCCATACATTGTGTTATACTGTGTGTAACTGTTATATTCCATACATTGTGTTACACGGTGTGTTACTGTTTTATATTCCATACATTGTGTTAAATTGTGTGTAACTGTGTTATATTCCATACATTGTGTTATACTGTGTTATATTCTATACATTGTGTTATAATGTGTAACTGTTTTATATTCCATACATTGTGTTACATTATGTGTAACTGTGTTATATTCTTTACATTGTGTTATACTGTGTGTAACTGTGTTATATTCCATACATTGTGTTATACTGTGTGTAACTGTGTTATATTCTATACATTGTGTTATACTGTGTGTAACTGTGTTATATTCCATACATTTTGTTACACTGTGTGTAACTGTGTTATATTCCATACATAGTGCTGTACTGTGTGTACCTGTGTTATATTCTATACATTGTGTTATTCTGTAAGTAACTGTGTTATATTCTATACTGTACATTGTGTTATACTGTGTGTAATTGTTATGTTCCATACATTGTGTTATACTGTGTGTAACTGTTATATTCTATACATTGTGTTATACTGTGTGTAACTGTGTTATATTCCATACATTGTGTTATACTGTATGTAACTGTGTTATATTCCATACATTGTGTTACACTGTATGTAACTGTGTTATACTCCATACATTGTGTTACAGTGTGGTTAACTGTGTTATATTCCATACATTGTGTTATACTGGGTGTAACTGTGTTATACCCCATACATTGTGTTATACTGTGTGTAACTGTGTTATATTCTATACATTGTGTTAATGTATTGTGTTATACTGTATTTAACTGGGTTATATATTGTGTAATACTGTGTTATATTCCATATATTGTGTTATACTGTATGTAACTGTGTTATATTCCATACATTGTGTTACATTGTGTGTAACTGTGTTATATTCTATACATTGTGTTATACTGTATGTAACTGTGTTATATTCCATACATTGTGTTATACTGTGTGTAACTGTGTTATATTCCATACATTGTGTTACATTGTGTGTAACTGTGTTATATTCTATACATTGTGTTATACTGTATGTAACTGTGTTATATTCCATACATTGTGTTATACTGTGCGTAACTGTGTTATATTCCATAAATTGTGTTATACTGTGTATAACTGTGTTATATTCCATACATTGTGTTACACTGTATGTAACTGTGTTATATTCCATACATTGTGTTATACTGTATGTAACTGAGTTATATTCCATACATTGTGTTATACTGTGTGCAACTGTTATATTCCATACATTGTGTCATACTGTGTAACTGTGTTATATTCCATACATTGTGTTATATTCCATACATTGTGTTATACTGTGTGTAACTGTGTTATATTCCATACATTGTGTTATACTGTATGTAAATGTGTTATTTTCCATACATTGTGCTATACTGTACGTAACTGTGTTATATTCCATACATTGTGTTATACTGTATGTAACTGTGTTATTTTCCATACGTTGTGTTATATTGTGTAACTGTGTTATATTCCATACATTGTGTTAAATTGTGTGTAACTGTTATATTCCATACATTGTGTTACATTGTGTGTAACTGTTATATCCCATACATTGTGTTATACTGTGTTTAACTGTGTTATATTCCATACATTGTGTTATATTGTATGTAACTGTGTTATATTCCATACATTGTGTTACATTGTGTGTAACTGTTATATTCCATACATTGTGTTACACTGTGTGTAACTGTGTTATATTCCATACATTGTGTTATACTGTATGTACCTGTGTTATATTCCATACATTGTGTTACATTGTGTGTAACTGTTATATTCCATACATTGTGTTATACTGTATGTAACTGTGTTATATTCCATACATTGTGTTACATTATGTGTAACTGTGTTATATTCCATACATTGTGTTATACTGTATGTAACTGTTATATTCCATACATTGTGTTACATTGTGTGTAACTGTGTTATATTCCATACATTGTTTATACTGTATGTAACTGTGTTATATTCCATACATTGTGTGTAACTGTATTATATTCCATACATTGTGTTATACTGTATGTAACTGTGTTATATTCCATACATTGTGTTACATTGTGTGTAACTGTTATATTCCATACATTGTGTTACACTGTGTGTAACAGTGTTATATTCCATACATTGTGTTATACTGTATGTAACTGTGTTATATTCCATACATTGTGTTACATTGTGGGTAACTGTTATATTCCACACATTGTGTTATACTGTATGTAACTGTGTTATATTCCATACATTGTGTTACATTGTGGGTAACTGTTATATTCCACACATTGTGTTATACTGTATGTAACTGTGTTATATTCCATACATTGTGTTACATTGTGTGTAACTGTTATATTCCATACATTGTGTTATACTGTATGTAACTGTGTTATATTCCATACATTGTGTTACATTGTGTGTAACTGTGTTAGATTCCATACATTGTGTTATACTGTATGTAACTGTGTTATATTCCATACATTGTGTTACATTGTGTGTAACTGTGTTATATTCCATACATTGTGTTATACTGTATATAACTGTGTTATATTCCATACATTGTGTTACATTGTGTGTAACTGTTATATTCCATACATTGTGTCACACTGTGTGTAACTGTGTTATATTCCATACATTGTGTTACATTGTGTGTAACTGTTATATTCCATACATTGTGTTATACTGTGTGTTACTGTGTTATATTCCATACATTGTGTTATACTGTGTGTTACTGTGTTATATTCCATACTAGCTGAGAGACCCGGCGTTGCCCGGGATATAATTTTGGGGGGGCGTACGACAGGGTTAGGCTTCCCCCCCCCCCTTGACAGCTAGGTGGGTGACTGAGTTGACTGAGTGTGTGGGTGACTGGGTGGGTGTGTGACACTTGACTGAGTGGGTGGGTGACTGAGTGGGTGGGTGACTTTGGGTCGGTTTGACTTTGGGTCGGTGGGTGGGTGACTTTGGGTCGGTGGGTGGGTGACTTTGGGTCGGTTTGACTTTGGGTCGGTGGGTGTGTGACTTTGGGTCGGTGGGTGTGTGACTTTGGGTCGGTGGGTGGGTGACTTTGGGTCGGTTTGACTTTGGGTCAGTGGGTGGGTGACTTTGGGTCAGTGGGTGACTTTGGGTCGGTGGTTGGGTGGGTGAGTTGGGTCGGTGGGTGGGTGAGTGGGAGACTGACTGGGTGGGTGAGTGGGAGACTGACTGGGTGGGTGAGTGGGAGACTGACTGGGTGGGTGAATGGGTGACTGGGTGGGTGGGTGACTGACTGGGTGGGTGAGTGACTGACTGGGTGGGTGAGTGGGTGACTGGGTGGGTGAGTGGGTGACTGACTGGGTGGGTGAGTGGGTGACTGACTGGGTGGGTGAGTGGGTGACTGACTGGGTGGGTGAGTGGGTGACTGACTGGGTGGGTGAGTGGGTGACTGACTGGGTGGGTGAGTGGGTGACTGGGTGGGTGAGTGGGTGACTGACTGACTGAATGGGTGGGTGACTGGGTGACTGACTGAATGGGTGACTGACTGAATGGGTGACTGGGTGACTGAATGGGTGGGTAACTGAGTGGGTGACTGAGTGGGTGGGTGACTGGGTGAAAGTGGGTGACTGGGTGAAAGTGACTGGGTGGGTGACTGGGTGGGTGTGTGGGTGGGTGACTGAGTGGGTGACTGAGTGAGTGGGTGACTGAGTGAGTGGGTGACTGAGTGGGTGGGTGACTGAGTGGGTGGGTGGGTGACTGGGTGAAAGTGGGTGACTGGGTGAAAGTGACTGGGTGGGTGACTGGGTGGGTGTGTGGGTGACTGAGTGGGTGACTGGGTGGGTGTGTGGGTGGGTGACTGAGTGGGTGACTGAGTGAGTGGGTGGGTGACTGAGTGAGTGGGTGGGTGACTGAGTGGGTGGGTGACTGAGTGAGTGGGTGGGTGACTAAGTGATTTTTTGGGTGACTAAGTGAGTGGGTGGGTGGGTTACTGAGTGGGTGGGTGACTGAGTGGGTGGGTGACTGAGTGGGTGGGTGACTGAGTGAGTGACTGAGTGGGTGACTGAGTGAGTGACTGAGTGGGTGACTGAGTGGGTGAAAGTGACTGGGTGGGTGTGTGGGTGACTGGGTGACAGTGCGTGGGTGGGAGACGGTGTGTGACTTACCTTGACCCCGTGGCATCTGGCTGGGGCAGGAGGTGAGTTCGGGAAGCTGGGGGGGGGCAAGAGTGGCAGGTGTCCCGCGCCGCGCTTCCCCTCTCCGGTAGCGTCACACGTGATGGGGAGTCCCGCGCCGCGCTTCCCCTCTCCGGTAGCGGCGCACGTGAGGGGGAGTCCCGCGCCGCGCTTCCCCTCTCCGGTAGCGGCGCACGTGAGGGGGAGTCCCGCGCCGCGCTTCCCCTCTCCGGTAGCGGCGCACGTGAGGGGGAGTCCCGCGCCGCGCTTCCCCTCTCCGGTAGCGGCGCACGTGATGGGGAGTCCCGCGCCGCTTCCCCTCTCCAGTAGCGGCGCACGTGATGGGGAGTCCCGCAACGCTTCCCCTCTCCGGTATCGGCGCACGTGATGGGGAGTCCCGCGCCGCTTCCCCTCTCCGGTAGCGGCGCACGTGAGGGGGAGAGCAGGAGGGCCGCGCCGTGAGGGGGGAAGAGCCTGGAGTTTGCTGCTGAGCAGCAGGGCCGCGCTTCCTCCGCGGCGCACGGTGAGGGTGATGGTGCGGCTGGGGATGTTGCGGAGCGTGGGGATTTGGGTGAGGTGGGGAGGGGGGAGAGAGTGAGGGGCACCGGGAGAGTGAGGGGCACCGGGAGAGGAGGGGCACCGGGAGAGGAGGGGGGGGGGTGGAAGGTGAGCTGCGGTCCAACTGACGGGGGAGAGTGTGTGTCCCTGTGTGTGTGTGTCCCTGTGTGTCCTTTGGCCCGTCACTCCGCCTCAGGCCAATGAGAGGTGTGCGGGGGCGGACCAAGGGACCAATGAGATTTCCCCTAGGGACACCGGACATCCAGGCAGGCAGGCTGGCATGCATGCATGCAGGCAGGCAGGCAAACATACAGTGCTTTCACTAATATAGTATAAGATATTGTGTTACACTGTGTGTTACTGTGTTATATTCCATACATTGTGTTATCATTATAAGACTCCCAGGTAAATGGCATTCCTCCCTGTTAATGGCATTATGCCACCTACTGTAGTACCAAAGGTAACTAATGGCTGTGGTATGCTGAATGAGGTGACCCTCACTCTCAGTTAGTGACGTTCAATGCTGCTGTTAATAAATACAGTATATTGAAACATAATTGAACATAACATAAATTAATAACACCAGGTATAGAAGTGTATTGAATTTTGTTTAAATAATACTGTATGTGACACATAAGCTCATATAGGTGTGCAGGGTATCTTTTTCTTGCACAAACAAAAATAAAGCAACATATATATATACACTCACACACACTTAGCCAGCTCAAAACCCATACCCACAGTATGATATATTTATATATTTAATTGTGCCAACTGGAGCGCTGCTGGGAAAGTGACCTCAAATATACTGTACAGCAGTAAACAAAATAATGTGTCTTACTGAATATGCATTGGGGCTTCTTTGTTTATATATATATATATATATATATATATATATATATATATATATATATATATATATAATATATATATATTTATTCCCCCCATTCCTCATACATGGGTCTGCTCTACTAGCTGTCTCAATTATTGGACAGTTTATTGGAAACCGTGCATTATTTCTGCGTTCACACATAGTCACCTAAACGAACCTCCTCAAAATGTTCTCTCAACCATTTTCAGTTTCAGAGACCCAACGACTTCTCCCCAGCCTTCCGATTCGGGACGGTTCCCAACGGCAGCACAGAAAGGAACATCCGTAACAATTACCCGGAGATGCACTCGTACATGGTGAAGTTCAACCAGAAATCCGTGCATGAGTCTCTCCATTCTCTGAAAACAGGGTAAGCTTCCACCATGGCGGTGACGTGTCAAGTAGACTGATCTGCTCACGGCTTCTTACATCTGCCGCTGAGCAATAGATGTTAACCACCTCAGACTTGGCGGATTGAATTGACGCAACTCTGCTCCATTATGTTGACGCAAACACCGATACATCTAATTACATGGACCTCCCCTAACCGTTTCACAACCACTTCCCAAATCCCTAATCGATGCAAAGGACCTTTCAAGCAAGATTGACACAGAGTGAAATTGAGGCAAGTTGTGCCAATTCCAACACATGTTTCTGTTTTGAATGATTATTTTTGAAGAGTTTCAGAAGTGTAGGGAACTATGTTTCAGGGCATTTTTGGAGCAAAGTTCAGTAGATGCAAAGAGTGTCATTTTCAGCTGTTGTACCAAGGTACTTTGCTCCAATGTTTCAATGTGTGGGTCAACCTGAGATTTGGGGAGTGTCATTAGGAGATGCACACAGCTTCTCTGTGTATCTGCATTGATAAGCATGAGTGGTGAAGACTACAATGGATCATCTATTATTTTAAAACCAAAGCTTTTAAAGGACTATTTATGTTAAGTCTGCAGACTAGAAAATTGTTGCAAAGATGAGCAAAAAAACGCATCAGATTTATGAAAGAACAAACTGCAATAAAACAATATGATATTTTCCTAGATTAATCTGTTGTATTGGGGTTTTTTGCAACAGTTTTGCAATAAGAAGACTCTGTTGAGTAACCCCCTTAGCCTCTACTTTGTGATGGTTTTAAGCCTTGTTCCTATTGACTTTACAGGAAGTTGGATGCCTTTATCTATGATGCTGCTGTTCTTAACTACATGGCTGGGAGAGATGAAGGATGCAAGCTGGTGACCATTGGAAGCGGGAAAGTCTTTGCATCAACTGGGTATGGAATCGCTCTCCAGAAGGACTCGGGTTGGAAAAGACAAGTTGATCTGGCAATTCTGCAGCTATTTGGTGATGGTACGTACATCTCTACGACTCACATATGACTTAGGCCAAGATGCACAGAACTCCGCTAGGTCAAAATTTATAACAGGTGTTATTTTCCCAGAGCGTAACAGATCCTCACAGCTGATTATATGCAAAAACAAGGGCTGTTAGGGCCCTCATTAGAATATGGATAATGCGACTGTAGCCAGCTAACGCTGGGATAACATACCCCGGTGCTGGCTGCCAGTACCGCTGGCAACATGCTTACCTTCATGGCTGCAAATGGGTTAATACAAATCTTTTTTCCCTGCTCCCCCCCTGCCCTCTGTCCCCCTCTTTTTCCCGCCCCCCCCCCCTGCTTACCTTGGTTCTGACGTCCTGGCGTCATGACTTCACGTTGCCACAGAAACGCGATGTCCCATTACCCCGCGGCTTCATTTGATGCCGCATTGCCATGGCGACGCGTCACCAGGAGCGTTTGAGCCAAGGTAAGGAGAAGTTTAAAGAGGCCTTGCAGCTCCCCCGGCATTCATTTAAATGCCTTCGGGAAGCGCGCGGGGCCTCTGTAAATACCGCGCCCCCCGCAGCGAATCTCGCGCCCCCCACTTTGCGCCCCCCTAGGTTAATACATAGGTCATGGCTTAATTTCTTGACTTACTGTAGTCCAGAGTAATCACTTGGCTTTCTATAATGCTAAGGCAATACAGTGGGCCACTTCAGGACCCTGGACAAGGCCAAAAGAATTGCAGTGACTCAAAACACCTAACACCAGGTTTAGCTGACCTAAAAAAATTGCATTAAGTCTGGCGTTAACTTTAACGGGTGGCTGTGGATATGCGTTGAGGTCTTTCACAACTCTTTTGCATATCATTATAACTACCGGTCGTTAACGACGGTCTGCCTTAGCAATGACAGGCTTTAATGCAAATCTTCTGAGCATTGAGGATTCCTGTTAGCACATAACAATTCTCTAACTGATGTGAGTGCCTCGTCAGTGAGGTAACTGAGTCCTGTGAATCTTGGGCTATATATTGGGCTATAAAGACTTTGTAGGAAAAGAGTGATAGTCCTCCTTTGCAATTAATAGCATTTGTTGCATAGACACTAAGTCCCTGCTCAAAAGATATTGTTACTAATTGTTATTACAGTCAAGATCAGTGTTTCTCAACCTGGGTTCCGTGACACCCCAGGATCAAAAGGATGCCCCGTGTGTTTGTGTAGCAGCCTGTCCTGTGCTTGTGTGTGTGTGTGTGTGTGTGTGTGTGTAGTAGCCTGTCCTGTGTGTGTATAACAGTCTGTCATGTGTATGTATGTGTGTGTGTGTGTGTGTAACAGTCTGCCGTGTGTGTGTGTGTGTGTGTTTGAAGCAGTCTGTCCTGTGTGTTTATGTAGCAGTCTGTCCTGTAAGTGTGTATGTGTGTGTGTAGCAGTCTGTCATGTGTGTGTAGAAATCTGTCCTGTATGTGTGTATATGTGTGTTGCAGTCTGTCCTGTGTGTATGTAGCAGTCTGTCCTGTGTGTGTGTGTGTGTGTGTGTGTGTGTGTGTGTGTGTGTGTGTGTGTGTGTGTGTGTGTGTGTGTGTGTGTGTGTGTGTGTGTGTGTGTGTGTAGTCTGTCCTGTGTGTGTGTGTGTAGCAGACTGTCCGGTGTGTGTAGCTGTTTGCACTATTGTAGGGCTTCCTTGGCAACTCAACATTATGAATAGGGGGGCGCGAGAGAAGAAAGGTTGAGATCCACTGGCTAACTATTGATGGCCGATATATAAACAGTATCTTGCCCAAGGTCACCTGGAGTTTCCAGTGAAATTCAAAACAGAGTTTCTCTCTACAAAGTCTGTAATTTTAATGGTTAATCCAATCTTAATAACAAATAACCAGATACATGTGAAGTTAGGACTATAGCTCATGTGGATTTACAGATCTTGGGCCTCATGCAGAGAGCATCGTTATTTCAAAACTCGCCATTTTTTGTTCAATTTCGTGCAGAAAACGGCAGAAAATGGCGAGTTCCGAAAAACGCGCCATTTTGTTTTTTCAATTGCTAAAACTCGCCTCGCGGCTGGCGAGAACCTCCATCTCGCCATTTTTAAAACTCTCCGAATGCAGAGAGGTGCGAACGGCATAAAGCGGCTGTTCGCGCCAAAAAATGGCGCGATTCTCGCATTTTTGCCGCGCCAGGAAAAGATGGCAAGATGGCGCTCGCCGCCTATAGTAAAGGGGAAAAAAAGGCGCGAATTTGTTTTTACACGTTTCTGAAGCGCGCATCTCGCCAATTTAAACTCGCCACACGCATCCATGTTAAACATAGCAGAATTCGCACTTTTCTGCATATGGAGAATAAAACTCTCCAAAAAAGCTACTTTTTATGAAATTCGCCAATTTTTAAATTCTATGCTCTCTGCATGAGGCCCTTAATGTCTATACTGTTCCCTAATAATCCATCACAAAAAGTTAATGGACTTGTTCCACTGTGACCCAACATGACGCCTTGTTGTTTTCTGTATGTTATATCGATATGGTCATCATTCAAATAATATCAACGTATTATTATATTCAGTAGTAATGACAATGTATATTCATGATAGAATAAAAAAGGGCCAAAGACTAAGGTGGCCTTCTGCCAATCCAGTGTTTTCAATGAGGTTGGGAGACTACAGCCTACGCGTGGCTGAATTCTCCATTTCAATATGATGGGTAGATTCATGAATACGTTCAGATGCTTTTACATTAACCATTTTAGTTTCAGAGCCTGGACTTGCTAATCAAGAGCCAGTTGGTAACTGTAATGAAGACCGTACCATCTACTTTTAGGTACACAGAGACAAGTAACTTGGAACTGGTTCTCAAACCAAGTTCTACCATTTCACCACTATCCCACTTGTCTTATATTGTGTGTTCACCTGCCACGGCATAATGATAACCAGCTTCATAACTTTTGTGTAGGGGAAATGGAAGAGTTGGAGGCCCTCTGGCTAACAGGCATCTGCCACAATGAGAAGAACGAGGTGATGAGTAGCCAGCTGGACATTGATAACATGGCAGGAGTCTTCTACATGCTGGGCGCTGCCATGGCACTGAGTCTTATCACTTTTATAATGGAACACCTCTTCTTCTGGCAGTTCCGACACTGCTTCATGGGCGTCTGCTCGGGACAGCCGGGCATGGTGTTCTCCATCAGCAGGGTGAGTTGGGAGACACGCTTTGGACAAGGTCTCTTTGCAGAGATTTTCATAGTTCTAGTACAGGAGTGGCCAACTCCAGTCCTCAAGGGCCACCAACCGGACAGATTTTAAGGATATCCCTGCTTCAGTACAAGTGGCTCAGTCAATGACTGAGCCACTTGTACTGAAGCAGGGATATCCTTAAAACCTGACCTGTCGGTGGCCCTTGAGGACTGGAGTTGGCTATCCCTGTTCCAGTAGTTGTATTGATCCTGGATAACTGTAGTTTGTGGTTGCATGTCAGGGACCAACATGAGAATTCTTCAAATGAGCTTTCAAAGCCGTACATCAGAAGAGATCTATGAGGTCTGGAGATCTTATCCATACATTTCTCTCATTTTTGTCCATTTAAAAGTAACACAACTTAACACAAACCTACAGATTTTCATGAAAGGGACTCCACTGACACTATTCAAAGTAGCAGAAGGTGGGTAAACAATGTATTCGTATCAAATAGGTCCTACTAAATGTGCAGTGCTCAGTATCTGATGAAAGAGCCATGGATATTGGGTGTATATATTATTCACCAACTTTGTCAATGCTTTGGTCTCAAATTAAATTCCCCCTAGGCCAGGGGCTCTCAACCAGTCCTCAAGCTTCCCCCCTTTCTGCTGCCCCCCCCCCCCCCCACTTAACAGGGCAAGTTTTGACAATATCCCTACTTCAGCATAGGTGGCTCAATCAGTCCCTGCTTCAGCATAGGTGGCTCAATCAGTCCCTGCTTCAGGCCAGGAGGCTCAATCAGTCCCTGCTTCAGGTCTGGAGGCTCAATCAGTCCCTGCGTCAGCATAGGTGGCTCGATCAGAGGCTCAGTCTTCGACTGAAACTGTGATTGTGCAACCTGTGCTGAGACTGGGGTATCCTGAAAGCCTGACCTGTTGGGGGAGCTTGAGGACTGGCGTTGATCCCCCCTGTCCTAGGCAGTGAAAAACTTGTGCAAACAAAAAAACGCTTAGACCTTCCGTCTTCAGGGAACAAAACTTTGACAGCTTATGAATAAAATATAACAGTTTTGCCTGTCAAAGTATATATGTCGAATGAAAAGTTGGTGAATATTATATAGTGCTCAAACAATACAATCTGAGCATTATTTTCCCGTTATCCTGACGATCACATACTTCAATGTAAATCATTCTACTAGTGGCCAGTGTGGTGACACACTCATTCTAAACAACTGGTCAATGGTAGACGTCTCCACACAGGTGTGAGTAACACAAATGGAAAGCTTTTGAAAAGAATGTTTCAAATCGAGGTGTCTCCAAAACTGAAAACGACAGACTCTCGTCAAAGAGAAATCTGTGCTCAGACTCACCAAGGAAAGGAAACCGGTGAAAAGAAAACGTATGTTCCAAAGATTTCAAAGCACGGATATGCTGACAGATACACACACAAGCTCAGCGTAGTCCTGCTACGAAGAGGCTGTAACAAAGGGAGGCCAGAGGAAAGCACTGTGTTGAGCAGGTTCCTTTTTAGGCTAGCATTAATTGTCCCGCGGCTTTTACTGGTACAATCCCATTGAGATGATGAACAGAGCAGCAGTTACAGCTGGAGAAGGAACATCAGACAGGAATCACATTTACAGGTGCAACTTCCAACTTTAAGTAATAAAGAGTCGTCCATTCTATTATATGGGATATATATATATATATAGGGCCACATATACTCAACTGTGGTAAGTCTCACCTGAAATCCCAGGAGGCCTTATTTCTCAGAAGTGTTTATTAAACCTGCACCCAAAGCTCTGATTTTGCAGGAACTACCGTTGTGTCTTATTTTTATATATTTTAATATCTTTTTCTTATTTATTTTTCTATGTTTTAAATGAAGGGTTTAACTCATTTGTAAGTTTTCTTTATTATAGTTCAACACAGAAGTATAACAGCAGATTTTATATATATATATATATATATATATATATATATATATATATATATATATATATATATATATATATATATATATATGTAGAGGTATCAGTACCGTGTTAGCCGAGCTTCAATAATCAAAAAATAAATAGATGATACCGTTCTGTGGCTATATATATACTATACTGTATGTATGCACAAAATGTTATAGCAGTAACCATTAGAGGGAAAGATTTTAAAAAGTGCGAATACTAACCACGGTTGACTGATGCGGGAACATAAATATAACGTATTCAATTGAAGCAAATAGGCAATTCACACAAAAAATAGATACATTGAATATGTTAGCTACATACAAAAGTCATATTAGATACATGAAAAATCAAAACGATGTTGAATTAACTGGGATATTGGGACCATTAAATGTGCCATGTTATAGCAGAACTCCAGCTACATTTCAGATAGGAAAAAAATATACTGTAGAAATAGGTTGGCCAGAATAATATTGCAATGTAATCTAATGGCGCAGGGGCTGGCACAGGGAGGCACAGAGGCAGGCACAGAGGCAGGCACAGAGGGAGGCACAGGGAGGCACAGGCTGGCACAGAGGCAGGCACAGGCTGGCACAGAGACTGATTAAATGTAGGGAGGTAATGGGTGCTCCAACAGTCCTGGAATATTGTATATGTTCATCAATAGTTTTCTTTTTTTATGAAAACAGTAAAGACTCAATTGTGGAGTGGGTAAACTACTGGGTGAGTGAATTGAACCACTGAAAGCATAAATCTCCTGAAGGCAACAAAAAAAATGATGTAGAACACACTTCGCTGTCCCTCATTGGAAATAAGTGTATAATAAAGTCCAGAACTCACCCCACATTGCAGTCCTGATGATGATCCATTGTGATAGAATAAATCTTTAAAGATCTTACCCACTCCTAGAGCCCACTGGATTCCTGGGAGCGTGTCCAGCCGCTGATTGAGTTCCAAACGATCCAAGAAATATGCAAAAGAATGCACAAAGCAGCGCACTGCCCAGGGACACAGGTGTATCAAGGAATGATAAAGCACCTTGTTGTGTGAAACGCGTTGGACGGTTTCTACCTCCTTGTTTGTCATGTCTGATTGACAATAAACATAATTTTTCATTTTTGATACACCTGTGTCCCTGGGCAGTGCGCTGCTTTGTGCATTCTTTTGCATATTTCTTGGATCGTTTGGCACAGAGACTGGCACAGGGAGGCACAGAGGCAGGCACAGGGAGGCACAGCGGCTGGCACAAGGAGGCACAGTGGTTGGCACAGGAGGCACAGAGGTTGGCACAAGCAGAGCATACACTGAGAATCAAATTAGGGTCATCCACTTCAAAGGCAACATTATTACCTCTAAGATACTCCTCCAGCCCTGTAATGGGGATATCATATACTGGTATGTATATATAATATAATATACAGGATAAACCTGTTGCTGTTATTTTCAAATCTAAGTAGATAACCCGGGCCAGCGACGCATTGCTCTGCGTGTTATTATATCGCTCTGCGTGTTATTATATCACTCTGCATGTCATTATATCACTCTGCATGTTATATCGCTCTGCATGTTATTATATCACTCTGCATGTTATTCTATCGCTCTGCATGTTATTATATCGCTCTGTATGTTATTATATCACTCTGCATGTTATTATATCACTCTGCATGTTATTATATTGCTCCGTGCGTTGTTATATAGCTTTGCATGTTATTATATCACTCTGCGTGTTATTATATCACTCTGCATGTTATTATATCTCTGTGTGTTATTATATCGCTCTGTGTGTTATTATATCGCTTTGTGTGTTATTATATCGCTCTGCGTGTTATTATATCGCTCTGCGTGTTATTATATCGCTCTGCATGTTATTATATCGCTCTGCATGTTATTATATCACTCTGCATGTTATTATATCACTCTGCTTGTTATTATATCACTCTGCATGTTATTATATCCCTCTGCATGTTATTATATCACTCTGCATGTTATTATATCACTCTGCATGTTATTATATCACTCTGCAGTCTGCATGTTATTATATCGCTCTGCATGTTATTATATCGCTCTGCATGTTATTATATCACTCTGCATGTTATTATATCGCTCTGCATGTTATTATATCACTCTGCGTCTTATTATATCACTCTGCGTGTTATTATATCGCTCAGCGTGTTATTATATCGCTCAGCATGTTATTATATCGCTCTGCTTGTTATTATATCGCTCTGCGGGTTATTATATCGCTCTGCATGTTATTATATCACTCTGCTTGTTATTATATCACTCTGCATGTTATATCGCTCTGAGTGTTATTATATCACTCTGCTTGTTATTATATCACTCTGCATGTTATTATATCACTCTGCTTGTTATTATATCCCTCTGCATGTTATATCGCTCTGCGTGTTATTATATCACTCTGCTTGTTATTATATCACTCTGCATGTAATTATATCACTCTGCTTGTTATTATATCACTCTGCTTGTTATTATAGCACTCTGCGTGTTATTATATCGCTCTGCGTGTTATTATATCGCTCTGCGTGTTATTATATCACTCTGCATGTTATTATATCACTCTGCTTGTTATTATATCACTCTGCATGTTATATCACTCTGCATGTTATTATATCACTCTGCATGTTATTATATCACTCTGCATGTTATTATATCACTCTGCTTGTTATTATATCACTCTGCGTGTTATTATATCACTCTGCATGTTATATCGCTCTGCGTGTTATTATATCGCTCTGCGTGTTATTATATCGCTCAGCGTGTTATTATATCCATCAGTGTGTTATTATATCGCTCTGCGTGTTATTATATAGCTCAGCGTGTTATTATATTGCTCTGCTTGTTATTATATTGCTCTGCATGTTATTATATTGCTCTGCGTGTTATTATATTGCTCTGCGTGTTATTATATTGCTCTGCGTGTTATTAGATTGCTCTGCGTGTTATTATATTGCTCTGCGTGTTATTATATTGCTCTGCATGTTATTATATTGCTCTGCATGTTATAATATTGCTCTGCTTGTTATTATATTGTTCTGCTTGTTATTATATTGCTATGCATGTAATTATATTGCTCTGCTTGTTATTATATTGCTCTGCATGTTATTATATTGCTCTGCGTGTTATTATATTGCTCTGCGTGTTATTATATTGCTCTGCATGTTATTATATTGCTCTGCGTGTTATTAGATTGCTCTGCATGTTATTATATTGCTCTGCATGTTATTATATTGCTCTGCATGTTATTATATTGCTCTGCGTGTTATTATATTGTTCTGCATGTTATTATATTGCTCTGCGTGTTATTATATTGCTCTGCATGTTATTATATTGCTCTGCATGTTATTATATTGCTCTGCATGTTATTATATTGCTCTGCGTGTTATTAGATTGCTCTGCATGTTATTATATTGCTCTGCATGTTATTATATTGCTCTGCATGTTATTATATTGCTCTGCGTGTTATTATATTGCTCTGCATGTTATTATATTGCTCTGCATGTTATTATATTGCTCTGCTTGTTATTATATTGTTCTGCTTGTTATTATATTGCTCTGCATGTAATTATATTGCTCTGCTTGTTATTATATTGCTCTGCATGTTATTATATTGTTCTGCATGTTATTATATTGCTCTGCGTGTTATTATATTGCTCTGCATGTTATTATATTGCTCTGCATGCAGTACCGAATTTACCATTAGGCCCGTTGCAAAAATTTCTGCCCCCATATAATTTTGCCGCGCTCTCTGGCCTATCGGCATGTGTCGTGCCGCCTCCTTGCTGTCTCCATTTATCTCCTTTGGAACCCACACGCCAAATGTGACATCAAATAATGTCATGATGCAGTGTTACCATGGCAACGTGGCACTGCACCATCACGTTGATGACGTCTGCAGCGTTATTTGATGCTGGTATTCCAAAGGAGATAGAGGGCGACAGCAAGGAGGCGCCGGACACATGTAAGTGCCGCAGGGCGGCAGAGTTTTACTTCCGCTGCTGTCTGGGTGTTATTATATGCATGTTATTGTATAGCTCTGCATGTTATTATATCGCTCTGAGTGTTATTATATCTCTCTGCGTGTTATTATATCGCTCTGCATGTTATATCGCTCTGCGTGTTATTATATCGCTCTGCGTGTTATTATATCGCTCTGCATGTTATTATATCGCTCTGCGTGTTATTATATCGCTCTGCGTGTTATTATATCTCTGCGTGTTATATGCATGTTATTGTATAGCTCTGCATGTTATTATATATTATATTGCTCTGGTTGTTATTATATGCCTGTTATTATATCGCTCTGCATGTTATTATATCGCTGTGCGTGTTATTATATCTTTCTGCGTGTTATATGCATGTTAATATATCGCTGTGCATGTTACTATATATCGCTCTGCGTTTTATGATGTCTCTCTGCATGTAATTATATCGCTCTGAATGTTAATATATATATATATATATATATATATGCGTGTTATTATATCGCTCTGCATGTTATTGTATGACTGCATGTTATTATATCGCTCTGAATGTTAATATATATATATATATAGCTCTGAGTGTTATCATATCGCTCTGCGTGTTATTATATCGCTCTGCGTGTTATTATATCACTCTGCGTGTTATTATATCACTCTGCGTGTTATTATATCGCTCTGCGTGTTATTATATCACTCTGAGTGTTATATCGCTCTGCGTGTTATTATATCGCTCTGCGTGTTATTATATCGCTCTGCGTGTTATTATATCGCTCTGCGTGTTATTATATCGCTCTACATGTTATTGTATAGCTCTGCATGTTAATATATATCGCTCTGCGTGTTAATATATTTGTCTGCAATGCCTTGCTGGCCCGTCAGGCATTGGAGTTACGTTGCTTAGTAGCACTGCACCTTAATACTGTACCTCTAACCTCCACGCCCACCTCAGACCCAGGATCCTCAAGTTCATTAAATAAGAGAATCAGTAATATATCGCATAATTGATTTCAACAGGAACTAAATTCAGTTACCAACCTGTGAGATAAATGATATTAGTCACAGCCAAGCTGAGCTGGCACTACCGTCCAGAAATCCCACAACTTGGCAAGCCCTGCTGGCATAGGCTGGCACAGGCAATCCCTGCCAGCCTCCTCCTAGATCTGTTGCTTGGTGTTAGCAGGTGAAGAAGCAGCAACTCTGAATACATTTCCATTAAATCCTTGTGCTGCTGCAATGCTGCACCGTCTGGAAGTGGCTCTTGCTTCATACAGCCAATTATCACGTCACACAGTGGTTCAGCTGCAAAAAAGGATTCTGGGTAGTGACAGGCCAACTAGCACCGTGTGTGTGTGTCTGTGTCAATTTTAGCTTCCTATGAATGTCACTACCCAGAGTCCTTTTAGGCAGCGCAGATATAACAATGGGATGAATAAAGCAGGTGTGGGGACCTGTGAAGTTATGCAGACACGGAAGGGTTTTCTGTATGTTGGGGAACTTTTTTACCCACCATATCCTAATTCTGATTTATTAGTAACATTTTACATTTTTATCCTATGCGGCCTATTCCAGTAGCTTCGATAAGGGACTTATCGAGCATTTTCGGGCACTTCTGGAACGCTTCTCCCCGATCGGTAGTGCCCCTGCTCAGAGAAACCGAGCGGCAGCTCCAAAAATATGCTCAGACTAGCATTTTTTTTAAATATCCAGCAATTCTAGTAGCTCCGAGATTCACATCGTGGCTGCAACTCGCAAGCAACTCACAGGGTCTGATCTCGACACCTCAAGGGCGGCGAGATTGGATGCGCAATGTGACTCTGAAGAAAAATATATATTTTTACTGCATCGGATTGAAGCCGGGAGGCTCCGGAGCTGACACGCATTAATACCAGCTCCGGAGACCCCCGCATTAATACCAGCTCCGGAGACCCCCGCATTAATACCAGCTCCGGAGACCCCCGCATTAATACCAGCTCCGGAGACCCCCGCATTAATACCAGCTCCGGAGACCCCCGCATTAATACCAGCTCCGGAGACCCCCGCATTAATACCAGCTCCGGAGACCCCCGCATTAATACCAGCTCTGGAGACCCCTGTATTAATACCAGCTCCGGAGACCCCTGTATTAATACCAGCTCCGGAGACCCCCGGCTTCAATCCTATGTAGTAAAAATAAATTTACAGGCAGCTTCATTACCTCAGTAACCCGGTTTATTGGGGGTAAAAGGGGTGGGTGAAGGTGATATTTGGCCTGTGGTGGGTGTTTAGGCCTACCTGGAGGGTTGCGGGAGGAGTTAACACCTTCATTACCTTAGGGGTTACTACCACTAAGGTAATGAAGGGATTAACCCATCCCGCTACCCACTCGGTTATCATAAACACCCACCATGGGCCAAATACCACCTTTACCCACCCCCTCTACCCCCAATAAACATTAATATACAATACAAACACCAATACACCCATTGATTGCCAGTGTGGTTACCTATGTCCTCAATGGCAGCAAAGATAACCCAATAGTAATGAATTGGAACCCTACTACCACCCCCTCCGCCCACCCAACACATACAGTACAGTAATGGGCAAAATCCCTATTATCCAGATCTGGAGAATAGCTAATTTGCCCATTAAGAATAAAACATTATCCAGCCAGCATAAAGTAAATTAAAGTGGTTCTTACCCCTGCCAGGATGAAGGCCATCCTCATCACCATCCTCCACATCTTCTGTGGGCAGCAACATTAAAATAAAAAAAAAACTAATTACTGGCCACTAACCCCTTAATTACCTTAGCGGTTAGTAACCGCTATGGTAATTTAGGGATTAACACTGCTACCCATCCTGGAGGCCTAACCACCCTCCCCGGGCAAATACCCCCACTGCCGACCCCTTCTACCCATTGGTTGTCACTGTGGTAAACCATGCCCACAATATGGGCATGGATTGCCACAATGGCAATGAATGGGCAACCTAAAAAAAAAACATAAAAAATACAATACATAACAATTAAATAAAAACAAGCATTTGCCAAAAAAATGCCTTGATTGTCACTGTGCTCATCTACACCCATAATGGGACATAGATAAACACATTGGCAGGACACATCGGGGACCCTCTGCTTTCCGAGTTACAGGCCCCGGTATGGGGTGCCGGTATCCCCGCAAAGTTTATTTGTCCCAGTCACGTGACGCGGGAGATTTAAACAATGCAAGGAGATACCGGCACCCCTTACCGGGGCCTATAACCCAGGAAGCAGGGGGTCCCCAGGGCTGAAATTAATACGATTGAGCTCCAGAGACCCCCTGCTTCAATATTGTTTTATTAAAATCAAATAAAAACAGTGTGATCACCAGTAAGAGCTGTGCAGGTAGATCCAGCTTCTCTCTGTGCAGGGAGATCGCCTGTAAGAGCTGTGCAGGGAGATGCAGCTCTCTCTGTGCAGGAAGATCGCCTGTAAGAGCTGTGCAGGGAGATGCAGCTTCTCTCTGTGCAGGGAGATGCAGCTCTCTCTATTCAGCTCCTACAGACTGCAGGCAGACCGCAGTGGTAGAACTTAGAAAAAGACTGAGCTAAGAACACTGCCATCCCAAGCAGTATTGGCATTTTCCTACCTCATGGCTTCTCACTTGCGATAACTCTTTCTGAATACCATGATAACGCAAATGTTAGACCATGAGGTAGTGTCCTGCCAAACCGATTTGGCAGTGATAACATCGAAGCTACTAGAATAGAAAGTCTTTAAAGAATATGAGTCGTGTGGTTGCATCTTTTAATCAAAAAATTGATCTAAACCTGCTAACCCTGTCATGTTAAACTCCATTTCAACCCTTACACTAAATACATAATATTTCTTATTGTCTTGTGGATTAAACAACGTTACTATTACAAGAGAGGGTAGAAGGCTGGGACTCAACAACAAGGGAACAAGTGGAATAAGGGAGAGTGCTTAAAGGGGTCAATGAATGAAGCATTTTCTGCGGTTCTGTGCAATTAAAACTGACAAAAAAAACAGAAATAAAAATCCCTTAGTATTACGAAGGAAAAATTGTGAATGCACGGGTGTCTTAGTGAAAAGTAAGGATATATACACACTGCTTGCGTCAGTCGTAGGCACTCACCACCTTCTCCTGTAGAGGGAACTTCAGACCAGGGCAGCAGCTTTTCCGGGGACCCAGACTTGACTCTTCACCGGGGCTCCCAGGTTGAGCGGGGGGGAGAGGAGAGGTGTCCATCCCCCCCCCCCTGCCCATGGCTCTCTAATTCCCCCACTCGTCCCTCTCTCTTACACACTCCTGTCTTTCTCTCTCGCACACACACTTACCCTCTCTCTCCCCCTCTCTCACTCATCCCCCCTCACACCCTCTCTCAATGTTCCCCCTCACCCCACCTCTTTCATTCTTCCCTCTCACTATCGCTCTCACAACCACCTCATTCCCCATTCTCTCACCTTTCCCCCTTTCCCTCTCTCGTACCCTCTCCCTCTCAAACACCTCGCTCTCGCATCCCCCCCCTTTGTCTCGCACTCTCTTTCCCTTTCAATCTCTCTCTCTTTCACTCCTCCCCCTTTCTCTCTATCTACCTCTCTCTCCTCCCACCTCTCTCTCTCTCTCTCTCTCTCTTATTCTGTGTAATCTCACATGAAGGAGACCTCTTTGCTTGGTGATCAGATTTTTAAACTTTCTTAACAAGTTTCTTACATTTGATGCAAGCACGAGCAAAAAATAAAAACAAAATTGCAGTGCATCAAAGATAACTTTTCTCTGCCTTGATACATACACAGCTACAACTAGCTCAACCTTTCAAAATTATCATTGTATTTTTCATATGGGTTTTCAGAACGTATACCACTTTGGCACGGGAATTGTTTACCGACCAGTTGTTGATGGCAGTGGCGTCAGACTATTAAAGGCTAATATCCTTATGTCTCTTGTTACAGGGTATCTACAGTTGTATTCATGGTGTTCCCATAGAAGACAAACAGTCTACCATGAACTCCCCATCAGCCACAATGAACAACACCCACTCCAACATTCTGCGTCTCCTCCGCACCGCCAAGAATATGGCCAACCTTTCCGGGGTGAATGGCTCCCCTCAGAGCGCCTTGGACTTTATCCGCCGGGAGTCATCCGTCTACGACATCTCAGAACACCGGCGGAGCTTCACCCACTCTGACTGTAAGTCCTATCAACCAGAAGAGAATCTCTTTAGTGACTACATCTCAGAGGTGGAGAGGACTTTTGGTAACCTTCAACTTAAAGACAGCAATGTGTACCAAGATCACTTCCACCACCATAGATCTCACAGTATAGGAAGCAACAGCTCTATTGATGGGTTGTATGATTGTGATAATGCACCTTTCACAACACAACCCAGACCTCTCTCCAAGAAACCCCTCGACATAGGTCTGCCATCAAAGCACCCACCATCACAAATTGGTGACTTGTATGGTAAATTTTCCTTTAAGAATGATCGCTATGGTGCCCCTGATGATTTGATTAGGTCTGATGTCTCTGACATATCTACACACACTGTCACCTACGGCAACATTGAGGGCAATGCCAAGCGGAGGAAACAGTACAAGGATAGTCTGAAGAAGCGCCCAGCATCTGCCAAATCCCGGCGGGAATTCGATGAGATCGAGCTGGCCTATCGCAGGCGGCCACGATCCCCTGATCACAAGCGCTATTTCCGGGATAAGGAGGGCCTGCGAGATTTTTATCTGGATCAGTTTAGGACCAAGGAGAACAATCCACACTGGGAGCATGTGGACCTGACCGACATCTACAAAGAAAGAGGAGAGGATTTTAAGCACGAGAGTTCTTGCTCGAACAGGCAACACCAGAAGCACGCAGGGGAGTTTGTCCAGAATGAACGTAAACAAGGCACTGGAGTGAATGCCTGGGAGAAAAACATCAGTAATTTGGACTGGGAAGATCGAGCCACAGCCAACTTCTGTCGTAACTGCCCTTCTAAGGTGCACAACTACACAGGACAGAACTCCAACCGCCCGGCTTGTATCCGTTGTGAGGTCTGCAAGAAGGCAGGAAACCTTTATGATATTAGTGAGGACAACTCTCTACAGGATCTGGATGCACGACCGATTCCCGCCTCCAACCCCAAATATCCTCAAAGCCCGTCCAACGGCAAGGCCCAGAAACGAAACCGAAATAAACTTCACCGCCAGCACTCTTATGACACCTTTGTGGACCTTCAGAAAGAAGACGTGACCTTAGCCCCCCGCAGTGTCAGCCTGAAGGACAAGGAACGCTTCATAGATGGTAGCCCCTACGCCCATATGTTTGAGATGCCCAATGAGACCACCTTCGCCAGCAAGTCCCATGGGCCAAGCCACAACCCTGCGGGCTACATGCTCAGCCGTTCCCTGTACCCAGACCGAGTTACCCAAAACCCATTCATTCCCACATTTGGGGATGACCAGTGTTTGCTGCACGGAAGCAAGCCCTACTATTTTAGGCAGCCTGCCATTGGTGGCTTGAAGGGAAGGTCGGACTTGCGAGCGTCTGGAAAATCACTCTCTGCCCTACAGGCGGGTCCCCCAGGCCGATTCCAAAAAGACACTTGTATAGGGAATCAGCCCAATGCCTGCGTTTCAAACAATAAGAACCCCAGATCTTTCAACAACTCTACCAATGGCCATGTGTACGAGAAGCTGTCCAGCATTGAGTCTGACGTCTGAGGGGGGAGGTGGGCTGGGACCTAAATTCTCCCCTTCCTAATCCCCAAATGCTATTCTCCTACAGTGAAGCAGGACAAAGATGTTCCTGAGTGCTGTTGGAGGTGGATACGTGAGAGGCAGCCTTTCTATTCCCCTCATTCTTCTTCTCTTCCTGGGTCCATCTTGTATTTCCAACCATGTGGAGTTCATGTCCCAGCCTGCAGAATCACTGCACTGGCATCAGAGGAGTGGGGGAGAGAGGCGGGGTTCTTGGTTTTCATTTAACAAGGACAAGGTGTGAGCGTCTTAAGGGACGGAGGAAAGTATATGAAAAGACATTCTCAAGAGCTTTCTTCCAAAACTAGGATATGAACAGCTGGAAGGAGACATAGGGGGTTATTCATTAAAGTGTGATCGTTTTGAACAAACCCTAGTGCACAGAATCTCCCATTTACGTCAATACAAGTTTTTCATGCAGAAGAGCCAGATTGGCACTGTTGCACTTTAATCAATAACCCCCCATTGTGTCCTAAGCATACATAGAAGATGGAACAGGGAAGAGTTTGAGAGATGGGAAAGTAAAAGAGGGTAATGCTTACATTATAGGAAGCTTCCATGAAACCCTCTAACACAGTATGGCAGCGAGTAGAGACTGGGCAACCTTTGTAGATGAGCCCACGATTCTTAGCATGTCTTGAAAGGGTGACTGGAAACTGCCCATTTTGAATGTTGTGGTGCGTCTGTGTAATGAATGTCAGAAGATGCTGGTTGTTGGAACCATGAACAATACTATTCTAAGTGAGATGTTTCCACTTGTCCACCCACCTACAATTGACTTAGAACCTGGATCCATGCTTATTTTGTTTGCATACTGTACATCTCATGCCTTCTGCTCCAGGTGCTGTAGTTCATGTTGATGGAACATGGCAACCTTGCCACCAAAAATACTCCAGAATAACTAGCCATGATATCAATCACATTTAGGGCCAGAAATGCACAAAAAAGGAAATAACTTCCTCAATTATTGGAATTTTTTAAACTAATTAACTAAGAAATACTTCCACGACCGGAATGATTTGCCCCGATAGCTCAGGAACCTCACAATAGTCCATCAGAGGAGTCTATTATTACTGCTGTCCAAAAATATCTCAGTCCAAAAGAGATTTGCATTCTGACAGTGGACCTCTATGAATAAATGAGCAGCGAATCCAGTGGTATAATAGACTTTAAATAGCTTTTTGTAACTTTTTATATTTTGTTGACCGTGAAAAACTTTTTGGATTCTGCAGTCCATTATTTGAATGTGTGCAGCATTTATTGCTATTTTCATTTAACTGTTTGATTGCTTCATGGAGAGAACAGGACAAGACTAGAAATGCAGAGCTGGATGGAAGAGAATTGGATCCAAGGGCTTCCTGGCACGGCCCTATCTTTTCAGGAACAGATAGTGCTAGTCTGGGTTAAAGAACTGTGGTTTTCGTTCATAGTGAAGGAAGAGTCTTCAGCAATGTTCTTATAAAATCTTTCATGCAATCACTTCCAGTTGACTAAGGACATCACCACATTCCATGGTAGGTAGGGGCTTTGCAGTACAAGGTTTCTTTAGGAAACCTGAAATTATCCCAGATTATTTTTATTACCACCATTAGAACTTCATCTGCCTCTCAACCAGACATTCTACAACCTGACACGTATCATCTGATCCTCCGCTGGTTATAAGTTACACATTGTGGAATATGCAAGTCAAGTCAGACCTGAGACAAAATTATTGGCCGACCAGATTGTTGGTGACATCATAAATGATGTCACCACCACCCTATGAGGGCTTTATCTCACATAGTCTATGCTTCAGTTCTACAGCTAAAGCATGTAATATAAGGAACACACGTGTATTTTGCATTCCCGTGTACAGTATATAAGCAGACAATGTTCATTGGACGGGCATTGGAGAGATTGTTTTGGCAATGGACATGTATGGTGTGGTTGTCGGGCGGTGAACGTGGGTGATTGAGGGCAGTCTCCTTGCACAAGAGCTACAGTGTGACCATAAGGGCATTAAACTTCACCTATCCTAGGCGACACTTGGTTTTAGCTAGAGAAAACAAGAAGCGTCAAAACTAGCCTCCAATTAGTCCTTCCGTCACGTTGAATGTGAAGGGAGCGAAATCAGGGCGCTGCTTCAATCATCAGAAAACACGGGCTGGGACCACACCGCCCACTGTTCATTTATTTCGTTTTTTGTAAATACGTGGTTGAAACTTTTTTTTTCTTTTTAAAGACTTTTCAATGAATTTGTAGTGATGCAGCGGGAGAAGGCCATTCGCCCTGTCCCATGTCGTCCATTCCTAGAGGTTTCCAGGCTCTGTATCCCTGTGCCATGTCCCCAAACCAGGGATTCTCAACGCCAGGCCTCAAGACTCCCTAACAGGTCAGGTTTTGTGGATAAACCCAGCTTCAGCACAGGTGGCTCAATCAGTACTGAATCGAAGACTGAGCCACCTGTGCTGGAGCAGGGATAGCCTCAAAACCTCACCTGTTGGGGTGTCTTAGGGACTGACGATGGGAACCCCTGCCCTAAACCATTGGGCCGTAGGTGCCTGCCATCCCTGGCTCTTTTATTTCTTTTTTTCATGTGCCAAATGACGGAGCCGCTGCTCAGTCCTAGAGGTGGGACGCTTTTCTTCTGTGTGCCAATCATGTAAGTCATTCAATGCCAGGCTCAGAGTGCCCGTGCCAAAATACCTAAGCCACCTTAGAAACGAAAAGGCTCCCGTTAACGTATACCCCGATCTCATAGTCTACACTGCTATGAAGCCGTCCAACCCCCGGGGCGTGAAAACTGCCGTTATCCCTGTGCCAATGTTTGAAGTCAGTGCCGTTAGATTGTTAGCGACCCCTTCGCTGCCCGAGGCGCTGGAAACGCGTTGCTGGGCGATGCGTTGTTTGCTGCCCCCACGCAGCAAAGAGGTGAGAATACACGGGACATTGCTTCTGGTTAATTCACACTTCGAGGCATGTGTATCAAGATGCAGTTTGCTCTTTTTTCCGCAATCATTTTATCTTAAGTTAATTTACACTGGTGTCAAATGTATGAAACGTGTTATTTCTTTATTCTGATCTCTGGGGTGCAAAGGTTAATGCCAACTCGGTTGGTAATTGCAGCACCAGTCATAGACAGAAACTTGTCGATACTTCCTTATAATATTGCTCACAGAAGCTCCTGAGCTCCTATGTACTTATACCCGCTCCCTATAACTCCTCCGCTAACCCCCCCTAACCGCTCCCTATAAAGCCTCCCCTAACTGCTCCTATAACTCCTCCCCTAACTGCTCCTATAACCGCTCCACATAACTCCTCCGCTAACCGCTCCCTATAACTCCTCCCCTAACTGCTCCTATAACTCCTCCCCTAACTGCTCCTATAACTGCTCCCTATAACTCCTCCGTTAACCGCTCCCTATAACTCCTCCTATAACTCCTCCCCTAACTGCTCTTATAACTTCTCCCCTTACTGCTCCCAGAACTTCTCCCCTAACTGCTCCTATAACCGCTCCCTATAACTCCTCCCTAACTGCTCCTATAACCTCTCCCTATACCTCCTCCCCTAACTGCTCCTATAACCTCTCCCTATACCTCCTCCCCTAACTGCTCCTATAACCTCTCCCTATAACTCCTCTGCTAACTGCTCCTATTACCGCTCCCTATAACTCCTCCAGTAACTGCTCCTATAACCGCTCCCTATAACTCCTCCCCTAACTGCTCCTATAACCGCTCCCTGTAACTCCTCCCCAACTGCTCCTATAACCGCTCCCTATAACTTGTCCCCTAAATGCGCTCTATAACTCCTACCTGCACCTTAATCTCTCTATGACAAACGCGGGGTAAAGATGACGCAAAACTCCTTCATACATTGAGCCAGAAGGACGCAGCGCGAGACTCGCTTATCATATCGTCCTCTTTGCATCATACCTGCCACTCTGCGAAACCCCGTCAGCAAAAAATACTGACATCTTATTATATGACAATACTCTGCCGTGGAAAATAACCCCCACACATTGTGTGAAGATCACGAGGCTGCACTCTATGCTGTGGAGTATCTTTCATACTCCCTGAGTAGCCTAACATTTTGTTAACCCTTCCATTGCCACGAGGTCTTGAAACATTACATTGCTACTATACGGCATTAAATTCACCTTTCCCTCCTAATGTTTTGTAAAATATCCTTTTTGTTGACGTAGCCGCTTACCGCAGTCTTTTTACGCGCTAGCATTTCTATGCTGCGACCCTCTGGAGATATACATTTGTGCTAGGCTGTAGGGCACTTTTAAAATGGCCGCCACCTCATCTAAGTCCAAGTAATAGGGGTGGGAAAAAGGCTGTTGTGATTTATTTCGGATGCCAAAAAATAGAATGTTGTGTATTGCTGAAGCGCAAGTCCCTCTGGAGGGGTTAAGGGCCCCTGTGTTTTAACTGCGGTTGTGTAAAGAAGGTGACAGTAATTGCACATTCATTGCATGTAGCTATATGTAATCACACATATCTAAGAGATAATTACAGTAGTTACACTACTCCAGGCACTTGCAAGTGGTGTCAGTTACTGTAATATCGCCTATTCGCCTTGTGAGTCTACACACGCATTCATACAATGCACATACTGTATGCACCAGCTGATTATAGATGCAGTCCCACTCAAAATCGAAGGGGCGGCCATTTAAAATCCCCTCCCCCCAAAAAAACAATCTCACTGCCTTATACACAGTTTTAGTGTCAGGAAATGTCTGTGGTTGTGATTTCCTCTCCCAGAATCCCCTGCTTGCCACCACTCTTTCCCGACTGAGCTCGGTGACATCATACTGGAAATAACCCCTTACCTGCCGGAGGGACCGCGACACCAGAGGGGAATAAATGCAATAAGTCACAAAGGTGACAGTCCCATATTTATTAAGTGGTGCCATTTCATTGGGCACGTACGGCCCAGTCACTGTGTGATGCTAATATGTCTCAGTACTGGGAGGGGTCTAATGGCGGAACACGGCTTATTTTGTATGGGCCACAATGTACAATAGTATATTTTCCCCCTATTCACACAAACGCATTCCGGAGGATCAAGCCCACCCCGAAATCAGAAGGTATTACGTTGCTTTATAATAAAACTGCTTAGCTGCTTCGGGGAGCTGGGTGAGTAGAGATACTCAGTACATCATTAATTATACATGGCAGCGTAATTATTTTCATGGAAATTGATATAAACGCACAGAAAAGGGAAGTATATAATAAAAAATATCCAGTATTCGGTTTTTGGTATAGGAAACTCGCATTAGAAATCACAAAAATAGATGTTTTATCCTCAAACTGGCATATTTTCTTTACATCATACGAAATGGAACAGCAAACACAAAAATCGACATATTTGTAAGGAAATATCTCCAGAGTTTGACAGCATAGAAATGGCAGGAAGGTAGGAATCCCTGCAGCACACACTAACTAATATTCTAAGTAACTAATATTCATCGGCTAAATTCATCTTCTTTTTTGCAGTCTTCGGGCCTCCTCCAGGGACCACCCAGTTCCTAAGATATTTGTACTTTTTGGCAACGGGAAGGGATACTTGTCCAGTGGAGACAAAATGGCTGCCAGGGTCAGCCTCACTGCGGTCTCCAGTAGAGAGCCACAACATCATGAGGAGGGAACGCTGTGACTTTCTGTTGCCATACCCGTATTTGTTGTTTTTGTGTGCGTCAGAAACGACACATATCTTCGGAACTGCGAGGTCCCCAGAGATTGGGAGAGTGGGTATCAGATTCAGGGGACCCCTCAGTTCAAGTAACATTTAAAAGATAAAGTGAACCAAGAAAATGTAATACATGGGGATGGAGGGGTTATTTATCAAAGTCCCTCGATTGCAAAACTGGGGCCAAGAAACCTTAAGAGTTAGTCAAGAAAAAACATTGGAATGGAATTTTTATTTGTACGCAGTGGTTTTTGCACCAACTTTTCCCTGCTTTTGCAGCCACATGTCTTCGATAAATTACCCCTAACAAATAACGGAGGTCTTATTGAGGGAGACACGTAGACGTCCAATACACTCCTCTACATAACACGTGGAGAGATAGATACCCGTGAACACACGTGAAATAAGTATATTTGCATAACAGGTGTGTTAACAGGTATTTCTGCACAGGATGTAGTGTTTTAGGAGGTGCAGATGTCAATCGGTACTCTACTGGATTGACAGTCTCTACAAATGCAGATCAAATCTTTCTGGTGCTTCGGGTAATTATTTCCATAGACGGTTTACTATTAAAGTTCCACAAACCATCCAATACTTTTGCAATCTCCCATTATTTTCCCATTGTGGCCAATCATCACCCTTGATACATATGCCTCTGAGTGTTGAGTTGCAACGGAGCAGTAAGATAATAGGGTCCTGCTTGGAAGGACCATGCACCGATGTGTCAGTCTCACACACGTATTATTATTCCCCCCCCTGGGGTCGGTGGGCCAGACTGAGGATTGAGGGAGTTCGATCATTCAGGGATACAGATATAGATACAGTCAGCCTCCTTTGTAATTTCAAGCGTGTCATTTCTATTCTTGGTGGGGTTCTCCACTTTGCGGCTGTAGAAATTTGTGCCGTTGATGTATAGGACACTTCATTTCTTGAGTAGCATTTTTCTTGCGTGGTTGGTTGTTCTTTCTACTCATTTATTTCTTCTTTTCTCCTTCGCAATCAGCCGCTTTCCTGTCCCACTTGCATTCTCTTCCTCGAGGCGCAGCTACCATGTAAGGATCCGGTTAGGAATCGCAGTGCGCTGTCTGGTCCCACCACCAGCTGGAGCTCTGAGTAGGAGACAATGTAGCACCACCTGGTCTAGATTAGATTAGACAGGTGGTAATTCAGTGCCAAACAGTAAGGATGGGAAACAGCACCCCCTGGTGGAATGATTCACAAAGACCATGGAAACACAACTGTATATAACAATCCAACATGGTACAAAGTTTAGTGTTCCATCTGGTGGTGAGAGAAAACCATGCCTTTCAGTGAATGGAAGAGAATCACCATTTATAACATGCAGATAGGTATTGCATTGCTCCTTGGTAGAATATTAGTTGAGCTCCCCCTGGTGGGGAGGAAAAAACACTTCCAGTAACCCAGAATGGTGGTGCTATTTAACTAGACACCTTCAAGCCCTAGAACATATTTTCTGGCCCTGTTTAAGGGAATGCGATGGAAGGTATTGTCTAGGCAGCGATTTCCAACCTTTGTTACACAGCGCTCCCCCTGCTAGAAAATATCTGTTCCGCGAACCCTTCATTAATAATTCTCATTGGCGACTCATCAGAGTATCGCTAACACTGTGTGAGTGATCCCAGGCAGTATAGTGTCCTGAGCGTGTGGAGGGAACACACGCTTAATAATCCCCCAAACTGCCCCTCAGTGTGTGAAGGCAGCATGGGGGGGTGTAGCTGTCACTCACTGCGGGATCTTCCAAAGTCACGCCCCACAATGCCGTGCTGCTGTGGATGCAAAGCATTGTGGGGAGCGACTTTGGAAGCTCCTGTTGTAAGTGAGAGCTGTACACCCCATGCTAAGGGGCAGTTTGGGGCCTTACTAAGTGCACGTCCCCCACACGGGCTCAGGAACTTACCATACTGTCTGGGATTTGTTTCTATTTTTGGGGGGCGAACCCCTCGGAGACACCTCCCCAAACCCCCTGTTGGGAATCACTGTTCTAGGGTAAGAAGGTGTCTTATTGATTAACACCGCTTAGCAAATTTGGGCCAGTGTTTATTGGTACCCCAAGGGGAGCAAATGTTTTAAGACATTAGAACGGGTAAGGAATCTTTGCAGAGCTGAAGTGCCGGGAATACTGGGAATAAAATAATATATTTATAATAAATTAAGTACAAGATGACTTATATTAATGTATAAGTTAGAGGGCTCCTCGCTGGTTTAATCCTATTGTCGACGGTGGGTAGAAACCAAACACAATTGAATCTATTTAAAGGTGCAGTTCCTGCAAAAAATGACCTATATTTTTTTATTGCTAGTTTTGTTTTTATTTGCCATTTTTAAAGGCTCGAAGAGTGTAGAAGACTTTCCATATGGCAGTCACTGCTGCTTATTCTCACTTGTTCCACCCCAGCAGGAAGCTGTTTTCCAGACTTCAAAGAGACATCAAAGAAACTGCCTTATCCCGAGCTTCTCTGATTAGACTCTTTGAGGTCCAGTGATATCAAAAAGTGGGTGAGACGAAGCAGCCATGTTAATTTTGGTTTGTTGCTTGATATTCAGTTTTATAAATCCGTGAGCAAGGAAAAAACTAGAGAAGGGAAATCAGACATTCTATTGCATCGTATGGTAACAAAATCATTACAAAATTAACATAATGTTGGAACTTCACCTTTAACGTGGGCCAACTTATTACTAACCGAAACAGCCAATGAGATCAAACAGGAGGGGCGCCAGAGTTGGGTTACATTTCCAAGCAGGTATTCAGAAAACAGGAAGTGGCAACCGGTCAAACAGGAAGTGACATCATTGCGTAGGAGAGCAGCTAATTTTTGGTGTACAGAAAGCCAGAACTGTGATTAAAACTTTTTTTTTTTTTTCCTGAAGTGTTCATTTTTTAGGGGGGGTTTTCTTTTCAGCGTGTTCACGAACAAGAAAATGAAAAAAAAAATGTTTACTATAATTCCTCCTCTGCTGTTTACAAAAAAAAAGTTTTAAAGGGACAAGAAACTTTAAATGAAAATACCGTATATATATGTAGATATATATATTAATTGAAAGTAATTCACAGGCGTTTTACATTATGAAACAGGGTGTTTTTTTTAAGTCAAATGTTTAAAGAAAAAAAAAATAAGGGATTGAAAATATCTCTTGGATTTCATGTTTATATGTGTGTAAAATCGAACAAACAAATTTTGAAGGCAATTTTCACGCCTCTTAACTGGTATAATAAAAAAATAAAATAAAGGACTCTATCGGACTTTGCGACCTTATGGAAACAAAGTACCGGGTGATGTTTGATCTCTGTTTACTGGGTGACCAAAACATTGGTTTGTAATTGTACTCTGAAAACGACATCTTGTATATTCCAACATGTTCCTGGTAACACTGGTTCTCAATTTTATTTCTGTACAACAAAGACCTTTAAACGCCACCAATATGAAAAATACATAAGTCAAAACGTTTATTTTTTTTCTGTTCTAGTTCAAAGATCCTGGAGAAAAACACAGTCGACCAATATCAGAGTTCTCTGGTACTGTAGATTAAATGATTGGAACACGAGAGTTTTGAAAGCTCTGTACATTATCATTTCATCTTTGTACAGTAGAACGCTGATGTTGGACCACTGAAATGCTTCGCAAAAACCCACATTGAATCATTTTCTTTCTGCAAATATCAGAAATTCGTTAAATGAGATTCCTATATTTGGAATTCTGGTTTTGCTAGTGGATTTTTTTGGCTACAAATCAGTTGATATATTTTTTCCAGCGGTTTCTTTCTTTTTAATAAAACAAAAAAGCAATGTTAACAACACATTTCCATTTCCACACTTCCCTCTAACTGCAGGAAGTGGAAGCCAACAGGAAATGATGCCTGATTTCTGGTTTTCGTTCATTTTTGTGGAAGTGTAAGATGATGGTCTTATTCCGTTAAAACCAGAATCCCTACTTATATTTGATACAAAATCTGTTCCCAATAAATAAGATAAATATCTACAGAAGGAGTCACTATTAATACAGCCAGTGAGAACATGTATGTTCTGAAACCTCTCCTTGCCTCCAGCTATTGCCTCGTATAATCAAGTGTTTCCCAAACGCTGGCGTGGCCAGAAGATTTTCAATGGGCCTCAGGACATAAGGAATAAACATATGGCTGTCAGTCGAGGTGAGGCCGGTGGTTGGGGGCACCGAGGAGAGAAGAACTCAGATGGTGGGAGGGGATCCTGCACTTGTGGAGTCGGTGCTGGTTGGATCACATCTGGGCCCATTCTGCGGGAGGGAGGAGGGGCCCAGATTTTCTGCTAAGTTTGGTTTTTGGACCTACATTTAAAAAGCTATAGAACATGTAACTATACTTTCATTTGATTGAAAATCCAACTTAGTTCATTCTATTGAAAATCCAACTCAACTTGGTAAACCAGGTTGAAGCAAGACACGTGCAATGAGTTACTTATTTTGTTTAATGCTAAACTGAGTGAAATCCTTACATTGTTTTCATACTGTATTAATACTGATCCACAAGAAGGTATGATACTCAACATTTACCAAGTAAAACAATATATACATTTCCAGATCTCTTCCTGGATAAATACACTGCTTATGTTTTAACCTGTTCAACATAGCCCTGTATTAATTTCCTTTCTAAAGAGATATCAGTATTTTCTTAAATGTACCCACTATATCTGCCATCACAATATTCAATGGTAATACGTTTCACATTTCCACTGCCCTTACGGTAAAGAACCATTGACTTTGTTGCTGGTGAAATATCCTTGCCTTTCATCTCAATGGGTGATCCTGTCTTATGTGGATAGCACTTGAGGGAATTAAAAGCCCCCTTGCTATGGTTATTGGGTCTGGGGCTTCAAAGACAGAGGATGAGACACGCACTCAATATCAAAGGTAATAGAGGTGGGGTACTTAGCTGCCGGTGCGCTGGTCCTGGGGAGCTCCTGTAGTCCCAAATGTTTCAGTACAAAGAAGAAGCAGGCACATGGTCTTACTCAAAAGGAGGTTTAATATGCCATAAAGTCCAACGTTTCGGCAGTCTAATACTGCATTTCTCAAGGTCGGTCTTGGGCTTCAACACATGAATCAGAAAGAATGAAGTGATTTCATTTTCCTGTGGACCCAGGAGAGCTATTGCAGTACTGGTACCAATTCACAGGCCACTGTTTGTAGACCACAAGGTTCGAAGTACAGTATTCAAACCACTTGCTAATTCCTAAGTGCACTTCACGCAGCTACGTCTACAGTGGACAGCACTTTTCTGGTTCTCTGGTGTCTTCTCTCCTAAGGAAAAGGAAGCACGTCATTATTACAGGTGGGTAATCTGCATCCCAGGGAGATAGCGGGATTTACTCAAGATAATGCCGGATATCACTTGTCAGGAATACTACGCTTTCATGTGTGCAAGAGAAAGATCTTGACCACTACACCACACCTACTCTTGGGTTGACACTTGGCTTCAAACCACCTGAAGATACCCAACCAAGACAGGTTTTGAAACGTCAACTGGTTGAAGCTTTTATATGACCCCATGGACATCTTCAGCCACTTTGGGGGTTTTCGAGGCACCATCCTAGTTTTTGCAACCTGTATTAGATGGGCATGTTCAGGTGATTACAAAGCAGTTGGTAACTCTACCCATCTCCCTGGGGAGATACAGACTGGCATCCAGAAAACTGTACAGGTCCTTCACCTGAAATCCCATATTACAATATATCAAGCACAACCTTCGCGCCAAATAGAGCCTCTGAAATTCAAGCTCTCAAAATGATTTCACTTCTGCTCATATATGTTGTCGAACACCACTGACAAGGAAGGTGCAGTTTGAGTGACTTCCATATAGGACCTACTGCAAACCATTCACATAATAGTAGCATAAAATGCATTAGGATCACTATATACCTAGTGGTTGATGTGACAGAAGAAGTAGTGGAGTCTGATTTAAAGCTGCAGTTCAAGCAATTTTTTTGTTTTTTAATAAATCAGTTCTGTATTATGAGAAAATATTGAAACATTTAAAAAAAAAATATTTAATGTATGATAATGTAACAAGCATTTTTGGTTCTATAGCAACCATTTACAAAGTCACACTCCCTTCCTCTTCTGAGACAGGATCTGGTTCTTGAGCCCTGCCTTCTCTCTAGCAGTGCACCAATTGTATCTAGTGCCTGCCTGGTCACATGATCTTCCACACAGAACTTTGCATCTGGAGTAATCTTCTACAGCCCTAACAGTGATTTAAATAACCCCCGAGACGAATGTTCAGTGATCGATTACAGGAGAACGGATCGATCGGCAGCTTAGCTAATCACTTGGCAGTGTGCAGATTTTTAAACAATAGCTTGTGCTGCTTCTTTAAACAAAATATTTGCATTTATTAAACATTTGAATGAAACTCTGGACTCTATTAGAAAGATGTAAGCTATACTTTCAGAGTGCAGTAGAATTTAAAACCAGAGACATAACATAAAACACAGACAAAGCTCAATGCACATCCAGAAAAACTTATATACGGTACAGTGCCTAAATATACATGTATAAATAACTAATAAATAAAATTATTAAACTATCAGGGGAACTTGCCTGCATGCAGTGTGATTGTGACAAATCTATTACAGAGTGCTTTTCCTGGTAATGTACAGGTTAATAAAAGCTTCAATCAGACTTAGAACTTTTGCAACTTATATTGACAGATTTATTATAAATCATTCTTCCTGGCAATGCACAGGTTATTAAGAATTTATATTAGTGTAGGGACCCTTGAAACGTGGTCTGCCGTGAAGTTTGGCTCAAGGGCTTACAACAATTTGGCCAAAATGTTAAACTAAAAGACCATTTTATTTATTAGTTATTTATACATGTATATTTAGGCACTGTACCGTATATAAGTTTTTCTGGACGTGCATTGAGCTTTGTCTGTGTTTTATGTTATGTCTCTGGTTTTAAATATATATTGCCATGCTCAGTAGCACTCCTCTGTGAAACTTATATGCTTATATATATGTTGTGGGTATTTTGGGGGTTCAATTTGAGCTTGTAGGTGTTCTGTATGTTTTATAATAGAGTGCAGTAGAAATAAGGTTTCCTGAAATAGTTACATTTGAAAAGAAAATTGGAATTGTAAGGCTGTAAATAAAAAAAAGTAGTGATACTCTGGGTGTCAAAATAAAGTGATACACCATACCCCAGGAAACACCACATATCGATTTTAGGATTCATACAGTAAGTAATATCTAAGTTCAATATCTCCATTTCACCAGCAACCATGCACTATTCATTCAGTTAACAAGGGAGCAGCTTGGGTGAGTAAGGGCCGAATACTGGAGCAATGACTTATGTGTAAGGCTGCCCACAGTTCTCCTGGGGCCTCAGGACTACAGTCTTGACTGGTACTCTACAAGTTGTAGACCGGGTGGGGTTTTGGTGGGACCTACAAGTTAAATTGTTGAGCGGGTTGGGATTAGGCGGCACCAACAAATTGTTGAGCGGGTTGGGATTAGGCGGCACCAACAAATTGTTGAGCGGGTTGGGATTAGGCGGCACCAACAAATTGTTGAGCGGGTTGGGATTAGGCGGGACCAATAAATTGTTGAGTAGGTTGGGATTAGGCGGGACCAACAAATTGTTGAGTAGGTAAGGATTAGGCGGGACCAACAAATTGTTGAGTAGGTAAGGATTAGGCGGGACCAACAAATTGTTGAGTAGGTAAGGATTAGGCGGGACCAACAAATTGTTGAGTAGGTTGGGATTAGGCGGGACCAACAAATTGTTGAGTAGGTAAGGATTAGGCGGGACCAACAAATTGTTGAGTAGGTAAGGATTAGGCGGGACTAACAAATTGTTGAGTAGGTTGGGATTAGGCGGGACCTACAAATTGTTGATCTGCTGGGGACTAGGTGGTCCCTACAAGTTTGGTTGTTGAGTGGGAGGACCCTGTGCACCTATCGGCAGCGAGGTAGAGGCCCACCTAGACAGCCGATAGCGGACGTTGTGTCCGACTGGGTTCCACTTCCCATCTGGCACCCCTCCACCGCTGGGCTTGGGACATTTATCTGGGCTTCCCCCCTATTGGTGGCCACGTGTTTGGGTTAAAAGAAGAGTGCATTTGCCAACGGTGGGGTTGGTGCATCAATAACCTAACTGTATCTTAGTTTCAACATAGGAGAATGACTTCTGAAGTGCACAGACATATCTATGATCAGAAGGCTTCTATCAAAAAATAAGGGGAGGAAAAGAATCTGATTTTAATGATGAGGGATCATCCGAGCTTTAATCGCAGGTGGCTCTGATGCAGGAAAAAGTTTGCTGTGTTTAATAATGAGTTTTTTTTGCAGTTCGAAGATTATTATTGCTTCTCGTTAAAGGGAACAAGAACAGTGACAGCATAATAACAGCCATCTGTATTTGTGCAGCTCCCAGCATATAATTTGAGTCCTATAAATAGAGGTTTGTTATAAGGAAGATGCACACGCTTTCCAGGCATCAGCAGAAAATGTTCTGGGGCGGAAGAAAGGAACTTTCTGAAGATAGGCAGAGACGAGACTTGACGATCTGTGTATGAATCTCTCTTGAAGTGTGACAGTATACACATGAAACTCGCTTGTTAATCAGGTGTCTGACGCAGGTATTTTCTGCTGGAGACTCCCGCCACTTCAGACTAGATTTTTGCCGCAGACAAATAGTGTTTCGTTTAAATTCTGCGGTGATCACCATTTGTGTTGCCTTTCCTACAATGTTATTATTATTATTATTTCATTTTTTGATCTAATGCTCCATTCAGGAGTTATAAGCATTTCAAATGTGAACTGTCCAGGAGGTCAAAATGGAACATTAGACACCAGAGATGAAGAAAAACATGATTTATCAATGTTTTTACATAGTTACAAAGTAGATGAGGTTGAAAAAAGACGTACGTCCATCAAGTTCCACCTGTGCTAAGTTTAGACGGCAGATACTTTATCCTATATTTGTATTTACAGTATATTGATCCAGAGGAAGGCAAACAAAAACCCCAGAGTCATATCATCCAATCATATCTCATAAGGGGAAAAATAAATTCCTTCCTGACTCCAAATATTGACAATCAGATTACTCCCTGGATCAGCATCCTTCCCATGTTTACTTATTTACTAGCTGATATACCCGGCGTTGCCCGGGATTTAATTTTCCCACTCCCCCTCACTTTCCGCTCACCCCCCTTCACTGCTCCGGTTCCTCCCCCCCCCTTCACAGCTGCTTCCCCCCCACCCACGTTCATATGTCCGATTTCCCACCCCCTTTCACATCTCTAATTCCCCCCCTCCCCCGCCATCATAGCTCGGCGGTGGCGGGTCACTGAGGGGGGCGGCCGGGAGGGCTGGAATTCCCCCCCCTGCACAGCTGCATCCTCCCCCACGTTCACATGTCCGATTTCCCCCCTCCCCCTTTCACATCTCTAATTCCCCCCCCTCCCCCGCCTTCATAGCTCGGCGGCGGCGGGTCACTGAGGGGGGCGGCCGGGAGGGCTGGGATTCCCCCCCCCCCTTGACAGCTAGCCGGCGGCTCCCTGGGTGGGCAGGAGGGTTGTAATTCCTCCCCCCCCCTTCAGAGCTTAGCGGCGGTGGCTCACCTTTGGTTAGGAATTTCCTCCCCCCCTCCACTTCAGAGCTCGGCAGCAGCAGCTCACTGGGGGGTGGGCAGGAGGGTTGTGATCTCCCCCCCCCTTCAGAGCTGTCCAGTGGCGGATCACTGGTGGGGCAGGTGGGAGGGTTGTGTGGCAGCGGCCCACTGCGGGTATCTCTGCGGCGGCTGACTTTGGGTGCGGTGTGTGACAGGGGGGGTGGAGGCAGCTGACTTACTGTGGGGCGGGGTTTTTGCTGCGGTGGCGGGCGGGAGCAGGGTTGTCAACAGAAAGCATGGGGCCCAGGACAAATGAAAGCAGCAGGGTGGCCGCCCCCCCCTCCCCCCCCAACCCATAGCACACTTACCAGGGTAAAATATTTTTGAGCGCACAACTTTAACTGAGCCAGGGTCACGATTGATGTGTGAATGGCCCCCGATAGCATTAACTCATCCCCCTTTCCAAAACACTCACCAAGTCTATAATATTTCCTTCACTTATTGGAAGGAACAGGTTCTTGTGAAGGGGTAGTTCTTGTGAATGGTGTGTAGTAGTGATTTGTAGTTAGCAGGTAGAAAGAAATGGCCTTGCCATAGGAGAGTAACAGGGATGCGTGCTGTACTCACAGTCTGCAGGGTGGAAAAGGAAGTGAGGAGCAATGTGGGTAAAAGAAATAGTCTAGGGACAGACTATCTGTGAACAAAACAGGGGGGAGGGCAGACTAGCCCATTCTGGTAAGGATCTCAGAGGCTGCAGTAGCAACTCACTGATTACATGCCCAGAGGCAAGAAATGCAACATTGTTACATATCACACAGGCACAGTGTGTGTGTGCAAACTACATGCAGCTGAAAATAAGAACTGACAGGCAGAAGCTGCAAAGGAAAGAGGGGGGCGAAACAGGGATGTGATTCTTGTTCCATGACATTAACTTAACTTTTTTCTTATTGTCATACAGAAAAAAAGATTACAATGCAACATGTTTATTTTTATATTTACCACAAAAGACAGGTGACTGAGTGGGTGGGTGACAGTGAGTGACTGGGTGGGGTGAGCGGGGGTGGGGCTGAAAGGCAGGAGGGGGGTGAAAGGCAGGAGGGGGGGGGTGAAAGGCAGGAGGGGGAGGTGAAAGGCAGGAGGGGGGGGGTGAAAGGCAGGAGGGGGGGGTGAAAGGCAGGAGGGGGGGTGAAAGGCCGGAGGGGGGGTGAAAGGCCGAGGGGGGGTGAAAGGCCGGAGGGGGGTGAAAGGCAGGAGGGGGGGGGGTGAAAGGCAGGAGGGGGGGGGTGAAAGGCAGGAGGGGGGGGGTGAAAGGCAGGAGGGGGGGGGTGAAAGGCAGGAGGGGGGGGTGGAAGGCAGGAGGGGGGGTGAAAGGCAGGAGGGGGGTGAAAGGCAGTGGGGAGGGGGTGAAAGGCGGGGGGGAGGGGGTGAAAGGCAGGGGGGGAGGGGGTGAAAGGCAGGGGGGGGAGGGGGTGAAAGGCGGGGGGGAGGGGGTGAAAGGCGGGGGGGAAGGGGGTGAAAGGCAGGAGGGGGGGTGAAAGGCAGGAGGGGGGGTGAAAGGCAGGAGGGGGGGTGAAAGGCAGGAGGGGGGGTGGGGGTGAAAGGCAGGAGGGGGGAGGGGGTGAAAGACAGGGGGGGGGGGAGGTGAAAGACAGGGGGGGGTGAAAGGCAAGAGGGGGGGAGGGGGTGAAAGGCAGGAGGGGGGGAGGGGGTGAAAGGCAGGAGGGGGAGGGGGTGAAAGGCAGGAGGGGGGGAGGGGGTGAAAGGCAGGAGGGGGGAGGGGGTGAAAGGCAGGTGGGGGGGGAGGGGGTGAAAGGCAGGTGGGGGGGAGGGGTTGAAAGGCAGGTGGGGGGAGGGGGTGAAAGGCAGGAGGGGGGGGGGGTGAAAGGCAGGAGGGGGGAGGGGGTGAAGGGCGGGAGGGGGTGAAAGGCAGGAGGGGGGAGGGGGTGAAGGGCAGGAGGGGGGGAGGGGGTGAAGGGCAGGAGAGGGGGAGGTGTGAAGGGTAGGAGGGGGGAGGGGTGAAGGGCAGGAGGGGGGGAGGGGGGTGAAGGGCAGGAGGGGGGTGAAGGGCAGGAGGGGGTGAAGGGCAGGAGGGGGGGAGAGGGTGAAAGGCAGGAGGGGGGGAAGGGGGTGAAAGGCAGGAGGGGGGAGGGGGTGAAGGGCAGGAGAGGGGGGAGGGGGTGAAGGGCAGGAGAGGGGGGAGGGGTGAAGGGCAGGAGGGGGTGAAGGGCAGGAGGGGGGGAGAGGGTGAAAGGCAGGAGGGGGGGAAGGGGGGTGAAAGGCAGGAGGGGGTGAAGGGCAGGAGGGGGGGAGGGGGTGAAGGGCAGGAGGGGGGGAGGGGGTGAAGGGCAGGAGAGGGGGGGAGGGGGTGAAGGGCAGGAGGGGGGGGAGGTGGTGAAGGGCAGGAGGGGGTGAAGGGTAGGAGGGGGGAGAGGGTGAAAGGCAGGAGGGGGGAAAGGGGGTGAAAGGCAGGAGGGGGGGGTGAAAGGCAGGAGGGGGGGAAGGGGGGTGAAAAGCAGGAGGGGGGGAAGGGGGTGAAAGGCAGGGGGGAAGGGGGTGAAAGGCAGGAGGGGGGATGGGGGTGAAAGGCAGGAGGGGGGAAGGGGGTGAAAGGCAGGAGGGGGGAGAAGGGGGTGAAAGGCAGGAGGGGGGAAGGAGTTGAAAGGCAGGAGGGGGGAGAAGGGGGTGAAAGGCAGGAGGGGGGAGAAGGGGGTGAAATGCAGTAGGGGGGAAAGGGGTGAAAGGCAGGGGGGAAGGGGGGTGAAAGGCAGGAGGGGGGAAGGGGTGAAAGGCAGGAGGGGGGAAGGGGTGCAAGGCAGGAGGGGGGAGGGTGTGAAAGGCAGGAGGGGGGGAAGGGGGTGAAAGGCAGGAGGTGGGAGGGGGTGAAAGGCAGGAGGGGGGAGGGTGTGAAAGGCAGGAGGGGGGGAAGGGGGTGAAAGGCAGGAGGTGGGAGGGGGTGAAAGGCAGGAGGGGGGAGGGGGGTGAATGGCAGGAGGGGGGAGGGGGTGAATGGCAGGAGGGGGGTGAAAGGCAGGAGGGGGGAGGGGGGGGGGTGAAAGGCAGGAGGGGGGAGGGGTGAAAGGCAGGAGGTGGGGGAGGGGGGTGAAAGGCAGGAGGTGGGGGGGAGGGGGGTGAAAGGCAGGAGGTGGGGGGAGGGGGGTGAAAGGCAGGAGGGGGAGGGGGGTGAAAGGCAGGAGGGGGGGTGAAAGGCAGGGGGGGGAGGGGGTGAAAGGCAGGAGGAGGGGGGGGTGAAAGGCAGGTGGGGGGAGGGGTTGAAAGGCAGGAGGGGGGGAAGGGGATGAAAGGCAGGAGGGGGGGGAAGGGGGTGAAAGGCAGGAGGGGGGATGGGGGTGAAAGGCAAGAGGGGGTGAAAGGCAGGAGGGGAGAAGGGGGTGAAAGGCAGGAGGGGGGAGAAAGGGGTGAAAGGCAGGAGGGGGGAAGGAGGTGAAAGGCAGGAGGGGGGAAGGGGGTGAAAGGCGGGGGGGGAAGGGGGTGAAAGGCAGGAGGGGGGGGAAGGGGGTGAAAGGCAGGAGGGGGGGAAGGGGGGTGACAGGCAGGATGGGGGGAAGGGGGTGAAAGGCAGGAGGGGGGGAAGGGGGTGAAAGGCAGGAGGGGGGAAGGGGGTGAAAGGCAGGAGGGGGGTGAAAGGCAGGAGGGGGGAGGGGGTGAAAGGCAGGAGGGGGGGAAGGGGGTGAAAGGCAGGAGGGGGGAAGGGGGGTGAAAGGCAGGAGGGGGGGAGGGGGTGAAAGGCAGGAGGGGGGAAGGGGGTGAAAGGGGGGAGGGGGTGAAAGGCAGGAGGGGGGTGAAAGGCAGTAGGGGGGGAGGGGGTGAAAGGCAGGAGGGGGAGGGGGTGAAAGGCAGGAGGGGGGGTGAAAGGCAGGGGGGAGGGGTTGAAAGGCAGGAGGGGGGAAGGGGATGACAGGCAGGATGGGGGGAAGGGGGGTGAAAGGAAGGAGGGGGGATGGGGGTGAAAGGCAGGAGGGGGGATGGGGGGTGAAAGGCAGGAGGGGGAAGGGGGTGAAAGGCAGGAGGGGGGAGAAGGGGGGTGAAAGGCAGGAGGGGGGAGAAGGGGGTGAAAGGCAGGAGGGGGGGAAGGGGGTGAAAGGCAGGGGGGGAAGGGGGTGAAAGGGCAGGAGGGGGGATGGGGGGTGAAAGGCAGGAGGGGGGAAGGGGGGTGAAAGGCAGGAGGGGGTAGAAGGGGGTGAAAGGCAGGAGGGGGGAAGGGGGTGAAAGGCAGGAGGGGGGAGAAGGGGGTGAAAGGCAGGAGGGGGGAAGGGGGTGAAATGCAGGAGGGGGGAAGGGGGTGAAAGGCAGGGGGAAGGGGGTGAAAGGCAGGAGGGGTGAAGGGGTGAAAGGCAGGAGGGGGGAGGGGGTGCAAGGCAGGAGGGGGGGAGGGCGTGAAAGGCAGGAGGGGGGGAAGGGGGTGAAAGGCAGGAGGTGGGAGGGGGTGAAAGGCAGGAGGGGGGAGGGGGTGAATGGCAGGAGGGGGGAGGGGGTGAATGGCAGGAGGGGGGGAGGGGGGTGAAAGGCAGGAGGGGGGAGGGGGGTGAAAGGCAGGAGGGGGGAGGGGTGAAAGGCAGGAGGTGGGGGGAGGGGGTGAAAGGCAGGAGGTGGGGGGGAGGGGGTGAAAGGCAGGAGGTGGGGGGAGGGGGTGAAAGGCAGGAGGGGGAGGGGGTGAAAGGCAAGAGGGGGGAGGTGAAAGGCAGGAGGGGGGGGAGGGGGTGAAAGGCAGGAGGGGGGGTGAAAGGCAGGTGGGGGGTGAAAGGCAGCAGGGGGGAGGGGTTAAAAGGCAGGAGGGGGGGAAGGGGATGAAAGGCAGGAGGGGGGGAAGGGGTGAAAGGCAGGAGGGGGGGTGAAAGGCAGGAGGGGGGGAAGGGGGGTGAAAGGCAGGAGGGGGGGAAGGGGGTGAAAGGCAGGAGGGGGGGTGAAAGGCAGGAGGGGGGAGGGGGTGAAGGGCAGGAGGGGGTGAAAGGCAGGAGGGGGGGAGGGGGTGAAAGGCAGGAGGGGGGTGAAAGGCAGGAGGGGGGGGAGGGGGGTGAAAGGCAGGAGGAGGGGGGGTGAAAGGCAGGTGGGGGGAGGGGTTGAAAGGCAGGAGGGGGGGGAAGGGGATGAAAGGCAGGAGGGGGGGGAAGGGGGGTGAAAGGCAGGAGGGGGGATGGGGGTGAAAGGCAGGAGGGGGATGGGGGTGAAAGGCAGGAGGGGAGAAGGGGGTGAAAGGCAGGAGGGGGGAGAAGGGGGTGAAAAGCAGGAGGAGCGAAGGGGGTGAAAGGCAGGAGGGGGGAAGGGGGTGAAAGGCGGGGGGAAGGGGTGAAAGGCAGGAGGGGGAAGGGGGTGAAAGGCAGGAGGGGGGGAAGGGGGTGAAAGGCAGGAGGGGGGGTGAAAGGCAGGAGGGGGGGAAGGGGGTGAAAGGCAGGAGGGGGGGAAGGGGGTGAAAGGCAGGAGGGGGGAAGGGGGTGAAAGGCAGGAGGGGGGGAGGGGGGTGAAAGGCAGGAGGGGGGGAGGGGGGGTGAAAGGCAGGAGGGGTGGAGGGGGTGAAGGGCAGGAGGGGGGAGGGGGTGAAAGGCAGGAGGGGGGGTGAAAGGCAGGAGGGGGGGTGAAAGGCAGGAGGGGGGGAGGTGGTGAAAGGCAGGAGGGGGGGGGGGTGAAAGGCAGGTGGGGGGTGAAAGGCAGCAGGGGGGAGGGGTTAAAAGGCAGGAGGGGGGGAAGGGGATGAAAGGCAGGAGGGGGGGGAAGGGGGGTGAAAGGCAGGAGGGGGGTGAAAGGCAGGAGGGGGGGAAGGGGGTGAAAGGCAGGAGGGGTGTGAAAGGCAGGATCGGGAGGGGGTGAAAGGCAAGAGGGGGGAGGGGGTGAAGGGCAGGAGGGGGTGAAAGGCAGGAGGGGGGAGAGGGTGAAAGGCAGGAGGGGGGGAGGGGGTGAAAGGCAGGAGGAGGGGGGGGTGAAAGGCAGGTGGGGGGAGGGGTTGAAAGGCAGGAGGGGGGGGAAGGGCAGGAGGGGGATGGGGGTGAAAGGCAGGAGGGGGAAGGGGGTGAAAGGCAGGAGGGGGTGAAAGGCAGGAGGGGGGAGAAGGGGGTGAAAGGCAGGAGGGGGGGAAGGGGGTGAAAGGCAGGAGGGGGGAAGGGGGTGAAAGGCAGGAGGGAGTAGAAGGGGGTGAAAGGCAGGAGGGGGGAAGGGGGTGAAAGGCAGGAGGGGGGAGAAGGGGGTGAAAGGCAGGAGGGGGGAAGGGGGTGAAATGCAGGAGGGGGAGAAGGGGGTGAAAGGCAGGGGGGGAAGGGGGTGAAAGGCAGGAGGGGGGGAAGGGGTGAAAGGCAGGAGGGGGGAGGGGGTGAAAGGCAGGAGGGGGGGGAGGGGGTGAAAGGCAGGAGGGGGGGGTGAAAGGCAGGAGGGGGGGAGGTGGTGAAAGGCAGGAGGGGGGGGGTGAAAGGCAGGTGGGGGGTGAAAGGCAGCAGGGGGGAGGGGTTAAAAGGCAGGAGGGGGGGAAGGGGATGAAAGGCAGGAGGGGGGGAAGGGGGTGACAGGCAGGAGGGGGGTGAAAGGCAGGAGGGGGAAGGGGGTGAAAGGCAGGAGGGGGTGTGAAAGGCAGGATCGGGAGGGGGTGAAAGGCAAGAGGGGGGAGGGGGTGAAGGGCAGGAGGGGGTGAAAGGCAGGAGGGGGGGAGGGGGGTGAAAGGCAGGAGGGGGGGTGAAAGGCAGGAGGGGGGGAGGGGTTGAAAGGCAGGAGGGGGGGAAGGGCAGGAGGGGGGATGGGGGTGAAAGGCAGGAGGGGGAAGGGGGTGAAAGGCAGGAGGGGGTGAAAGGCAGGAGGGGGGAGAAGGGGGTGAAAGGCAGGAGGGGGGGAAGGGGGTGAAAGGCAGGAGGGGGGAAGGGGGTGAAAGGCAGGAGGGGGGTAGAAGGGGGTGAAAGGCAGGAGGGGGGAAG